>NC_135870.1:19725992-20025992 GCF_031162955.1 Sander vitreus
AATAGTAATGACTCTCTGTAGGTTATACCTGAAGCAAGGCACTAATGCTGCCAGAGTTGCAGATTTAATTGCTATTGGGACCAGGAGTTAAGAGTCTTACTCAGGTCTGATAATGTAGTAGGGTGAAGTCAGTGTTGTCCATCATGATGCAGCTTGAGATCAAATGTTGATGTTTTGACAATGATGAGCTGCTCAGGCGTAGTTTATCATACTACTAATTAATAAGATTGAAAGAAAAGTAAAAATAGGGCTAGAAAGAAAATAAAACTATAGAAATGGGTAAACAAAAGAAAGAGACTGAGGGGAAATCAGGTGGCTCATGGTTTATCTGTTTGTTAATTATTCCTCTAGTTAATTTCCGTTTGTATTTAGATGCTTCGTTAATACTGTGCATCTGAGATTCATGCCAATAAAATACTGAAGGGGAGGGATGGAGGAAGAGGGATAAGTCGAGAGAAAATTAGCAAGAACAAAAAGGTAAAAGGGAGATAGATAATTAGAGAGAGGTAGAGGAGAGAAATGTGACGATGGGAAGAAGGGAAATCAGCTGAGGGCTAAGAAGAAAGAGAGAGGAGCATATTTTGGCAGTGGTCCAGTAATCATGCAGAGTAAATGATTGACTTATCAAATGGAGGGTTAAAGACTCAACAATACAGTATGCTCAAGCCAGAGGGAAAAGCAGTGCACACACACACAACATTGTTCCGTCATGACATCTGGACACCTCTGAGTCACGGGCCATTGCACATAAACACACATACACACCTGGAGCAAAGCATGCTGGTCTTTCCCAACAGCAAGTGGAACCCTGCTGTGCGACTGAGAGCATCCTCCATTAACTCCCCCCCCCCCCCACACACACACACACACATATACACACACCTGGACATGTCTATCTCTCTTTATGTCATGGACACACACAGGAGAGGAGAGGAGCCAAAGAGACTTGACGAAAGGCAAGAGGACAAGGACAGGAACGGAACGGAAAGGAGACAAGAAGGAGAGTGAAGTGAAAGGATGGTTAAGGAAAAAAGGAGAAAAGAAGACAAAGGTAGAAAGGAAAAAAAAGAATAAGATATAAGAAAAGAAGAAAAGGAGAAGAGGTGAGATGAGAAGGGGAAAAAAGCAAGAAAAAGGACACAGGAGAGGAGAAGACATGAAAACAACGGTTGTACAAGTGGAAAGAGAAGGGAGAGCATGAAAAAACTAAGAAGAAAGGAGCTGAAAGGAAAGGAGGAGGCGAGATGAAAGGAGAGGAAAGAAAGAAAGGAGGCGTAAGAAGGAGGACAAGAGTAAAGGCAAAAAGAAAAGGGGAAAGAGTACAGGAAAAAAGGATATGATACTTGAGAGGAGGGAAGAAGGAAGGAAAGGAGACAATGAGAGGATGAAAGGAAAGTAGACAAGACAAAAGAAACAAGACTAGATGAAAGGAAAGAAAGAGGAGGAAAAAAAGGAAGGATGAGAGAGAGGGAAAAAGAATAGAGAACAAGATAATGGAAAGAAAGAAAATAATAAAGGACAGAAGCAGAGAGGATAGGGGAGAAGACGTGAAGACAGGGAACAGCAAAACAGAGGATATAAAAGGTGAGGAGAGGAAAGGAAAGACGAGAGAGAGAAGGAGGAAAGGAAAATATAGGATCATACATAAAAGCATAATAGGAACGTAAAAGTTGAGAGAGAAGGAAGAAAATAGAAGAAAAAAAAAAAACCGAAGAGAAAGGAAGGAAAGGAAAGCGGAACCAGAAGAAGATGAGCCAAGACGCGGGAGTGCATCGAACGTCTCTTCTTTGTTTGTGCTCCATCTGTGTCGGCAAATTGCAAACAAAACGAGCATCGGTAGCTCAGTTAGTTAGTTAGTTAGCAGGGGAATCAGTGAGTATTTAGGCCCCAATTATCCACTAAATCTGCCTCTCTCTCTAAATGAGATTATTGCCACACACAGAAGCTGTGGCTCCCATTGGGTTCCATTAACTTTGATTACTCCTCATTATTTACTTACAGCTCTGCCACTGTTATTGCTTTCACTCTCGTGCACACACACACACACACACACACACACACACACACACACACACACACACTGGGAAGAAGAGATGAGGGGGACGATGCAAACAGGGAACACACACATATAGTAAAACGACACATTTGTGTATAGACCTAAACAGTGGGAGAAAAGTTCTGTGAAAAGCAAAAGGCAATATGGACACAAAGAATATAGATGCAGAGACAGAAAAGAAGTGGGAAAAAAAGTTACGAGTCCTGTGTGTGTGTGTGCGTGTGATTGAAAGGAGAGAATGAAAACAAAAGGGGTGACAAACTGGGAAAATGGCTGTTTAAATAGAGAGTCGGAGGGAACACCACCATGAACATTTCATTTCATTGCACACATGCTGGTAATACAGTTTTCAGGGGAATAGCATCAACCGAAGGAAGGGAGAGGGAGCTAAAGAGAAAGAGGGCAAGAAAGCAACAAAGGAGCATTTGAGTCATCAATTAAAGGATACGCAGAGAGAAGTAGATGGGGAAACAAGTGGAAAAGAAGAGGAAGAGAACAAAACATACAGACAGTGAGATTCCTGATAACAGATTATCCTCACGAGAACAACAGCAGCTAATCAAATCTTAACCACTGGAAATAAGTCAGTAGTAGTAAGTGGTCCTTGACTTAAGATTATTTTGTCAAACTAATCTTTCCAATGTAAAGACACTCCTGTCATATCAATGATTTTTGTTTACGATCATATGAATTTTGGACGACACAATGGACAATGTCGTCCTGCTAAAACAGGTGGCGGGTCAGAAAACGCTCATGTTGTGTTGGAAGGAAACGACAAAGGACATTTTTCGTCGTTCCAAGTTGGAGCCGTTGTTGTTACTAAGAAGGAAAGATAATTGTATGCATCTTTATCTTGGATCATAAATAATTGGATCGGATTACACGTTAAGTGTATCATTTCTGATCTCTTTGGGGAAACCTGGATGAAAAGGGGAATGAAGTTGACGTACAAAAGTGTTATTTGTATTATTGTCATGATAATTTGATATCTTCTTTTGATTTGAGTATTTTTTACAATTTGTTTTGCATTCATACGAGGTTGATGTTGATGTGAACAGAGAATGCAAAACATTAGAAAGTGCTGAATTGATTTGGGAGCGAGGCAGAGAGGATCGCTGTCAACCCCTAAGCAAACTTTTTTTTTTTTTTTTCTTTTCAAGGAAAGTAACACTCATGTTTTTAAGGACACCCCTCACTACATAAGAATCCCCTCCCTCAAACCTTTACTGTAGAGAGCAAACAAGTTTGTTTGGTGACTGGAGAGCCATTCAGCTGTTGTTTTGGGGCCGTGCCCAGCGCTCACGGCACACACCACTCAAATGCCACACTCTTTATGCACTGTGCTGCCACACAGGCCAAATCACCAGGGCACTTAGTGTGTGTGTAAATGTATTTTGGCAGTGTGTGTGTGTGTGTGTGTGTGTGTCTGAAACCTATTACCACATCACCATCAAGAGATCACAGCTGTTTCGCCTCCAAACTTTCTAACGGCAAAAAAAAAGAGAAACTACAAAAAGCTATGAGAGTGGGAAAAAAAGAGAAAAAGCCGAGGGAGAAAGAACTCAGCTCTGAGGCCTAATTTCACTGACATTGTCTCTCGCCTAATTGCAAATATCCCTCCGTCTCTCTTTCCCTCCCTGTCGTGGCGGCTCTGTGGCGCTCCAAGGTAAAAAAAAAAAAAGAAGCCGGGTTCTAATTTCATTTCGGTTTGTCTTAGGACAACTCTTAGATGTTTAATTCTATCCCAATTTCATGTAATCAGGCAAAAGACTTCCCTAGAGGGAGGGCAATGCAGGCCAGGGCCAGGCGTGTGCTATTTGCAAATGTAATTGGTCCACCTTTATTCTGCTCCCCCTGATGTTCAGGCTGTCTTTCCTTTTTCTCTCGTTTATCCTCCATTATCTGCACATCCTTCTTTCCATCTTTTCCAGTAGCCCCACATTCTCCTTTTCTTCCCATCTCCTTCCTTTCCTCCTCCCCTGTCCCTCCCCTCTAGGCGAAGCCAGCGTGGTTGTTATTGTGATTTCATATTTTCTTCTTCATCCCTGCCTTTGCAGCCTCTGGACATTGACTACAAAATCCATTATCATTTGTATATTTTAATTATGCAAATGAGGATAGCTCAGCTGGCCTGTTGGAGGCTGCAGGGGAGAAAGCAGGAACTCCATTGCGGGTGATTACAATTCATCCGCTCGTCTCGCTTTAATTGTAACAAGCTAATTACCTTGTTTCCATTTAGTTTGAACAATGCCAAAAAGAAAAGGGAACAGTGATAGCTTTGGCTAAGTCACGTGGCGAAGCTAGCTGACAGGCATGGAGAGGAGAGGGAGGGTGGATGAGGGTGGAGTGAGAAATTAAGGAAAGAAGGAAGGAGGAAAGAAAAGGTGAAATGACGCAAGCAAGATATTTGGTATCCCACTGAGACAGGAGTTTACAACTATGATTATGAAGTTATCACTGCAAACGAATAAGAATGCAAATGGTAAACATTACCAGGAATGTATTTGAGAGGTCAATGCATTGCCAGATAATCATTGCGTTTGAGTCTGGCTCATCTTTTTTGCTGGATAACCCTGTGTTTTTATGGTTGTATCCCTCTGCGTCGCCTCCCTCAGTAGTCTCATTAAAGTGAATGAGACGGCTTTTCCCGGGCTCATGCCTGGTCTGAACACAGTCACCTTTGGCATGCATGAAGTGTTGTCTGATAACAAAAAGAAAAATCTAAATCTTGGTTACATAACTGAGTGGCTGTAAACTACATGAACACCTTTATTAAACTAGTGCCTTTGGTTGGCATGTAAGCATGCTGGTGTTAATGGTGTTTATGTCAATAGATTGACCTCTTGCCTAATGTTGGTGGTTAAGTGCATGCACATGACTAGACAACAGTTTAATCAAAGAGGGGTTAACCCCAGTCCTGAATTTACAGCGATTGAATGTCTCACTCTGAGGGCTTTGAGGCTCATAAAACTATTTTTGCAAACCCAAAGTAATTACTGTTCTCGAAACCCTTTACAGTCATTACCCCTGGTCTCTTTTGAATCTACTGTTTGTAGTTTATTATTAAAAATCTGAATTATGCCTAATGATTCTGAACCACATTTACATACGTACATTTAACATGTATGTTTGTTTTAATGTTACTGTTGTGTTTAAATGCACTCCTGTTACAAATAATACACAAACTTGTTGCAGTGGTATTGAGAGCGTAAAATGGGTTACTATAGATTAGATTGAATAATAAAGCTTTTTCACTTTCAAAAGATGTATAGTTTGTCAGTTGAGTTGAGGCTCAACTACGCTCTCTCAAATTACGTGATAACCCCCCCTCACGACCAATAATTGGTCTACCCCGTCAGGCTGAGGTAAAAGAAAAGGTTGTTTCTCTTTAGACACAAAGAAAAGCCCTGCAGACTCTAGAAAGGAGCTGAACTGAGTAAAGTGGAGTGGAAGTGAAGGCAAAAAGCTGATAATTGTATTCCTTGAAAAAAGGAAATTGAGGAATAATGTAAAAAAAAAGTTATCCCTTCAAAAAGGAACAATGGCTATTATCCTGGACTTATACAGGCTTATAATGCGTAACAGGCTCATAGTCCGCTTGGATCCCTTTACGTGAGACCAGGTTTGTGTTTCTGCCAGAGGTGTTCATTCTCATATTCACTCTGTTCAGAGGTTTCTCACTGAAATGAGTCCAGGGCTTCTGGGGATCAAGACCAGGCCTCAGCTGAACAAGATCTCATTATCTCTCCCTCACATAGACCCATGCACACACATACATAGACACACACTGTTCATAGACACACCGATATGTACTCACACATGCACACACCCTGGCATGTCACAATGAGGGACCCTTTATGTATGTCACTGTGGACAAGTCACTCCTATGTGAAGTATATCACAGATTTAAAGGAGAGGATTTGTTTTGCTACGGGAGCTCAAATGGCAAAACCTGTTATTTTACTGCTTCTCACGCACGTGCGTGCGCACATACACACACACACACACACACATAAATATACACAGTCAAATATTTACCTTTTCTCCTATTATACACTCATTTGCATACAGTATAAAGGTGCAAATGCACACTGATGTACCATGCAAACACACCAGCAGTCATTCCTCCCACCTTCATGCACACATACATACAAACTCATGTACACACAAATTAAACACTCACCCCTTCCACTCTACACATAGACAGTCACATACATGCACGCACACAAACACACACAGATATGCATGCACACACACACACACACACACACACACACACACACACACACACACACACACACACACACACACACACACACACACACAGTCAAATATTTACCTTCTCTCCTGTCCCTACCAGGCAGTGCGGCATGCTTCCTGTTGCCAGCTCCCACCTTCTCCATGCCCACCTACTTTGCAGTGCCATCAGGGAGAGACTTGAAAGGTATTTGAAACTGTCTTCCTTAATCATTTCCCGGATCCCGCAGGACAACGCCGTGTGACGTGATGGTGGAAGGACTGAGAGGGGGGGAGGGAGGGAAAGAGGAGGAGGCACAGGGGGAAGAGAAAGCGATGTCACACATCAGTCATGTCCTCTCCAAGGGTTCAGGAAGAACGCCCAGTGACACAGATTGAAGGAGTAAAAGACTAGAAACCGAAGCATAACCCTGACTTGTTTTGCAGGTTTTCTTTAAGGTTACAGTAAAATAAATGGAGTTTTAAGTTTTTATAATGGAGTGGCAGGAATTAGTCAAATTCACCATGAAATGCATTACAAGAACATATTTTTTGCGACTAATCTTTTTGCATTGAGACAAAATTGGGTCATGGGCCTCTTTCTGCCACCACATCCATCCCCTCCCCATCTGTGACATAACTAGTGGTATTTTGTAATGGCATTACATCCCATGGTGAGAGGCTGGATTTACTCCCGGTGTTGCATGACCGTTAAAGTTTAATAATCCATGCTTTTGTTTCTTATCCTATATTATACCCCCTCACTCTTTATTCTTCTACAGGCACATTTTAACTAAACACTCAAATTACTCAAATTAAATGTATCCTCACTCTGCGAGCCAGTGACGATACGCTTGTATTAGTTATGGTTGAAAATACTCAGGCCAGAGCTAAAGCATTTGTTCTGGCCTCGAAACAGTGTTGTCAGGGGCAACGGCTCTTGTTTGGGGTCCCAAATGGGTGCCAGCTAAGTGACTAGACTAAATGATTCACCTTTATGGAGCAGAGACTTCATAAAAGAGCATCCTTGTCCAAACTAGGATGTCTTGTGGGCTCGCCACCTATAGTGTTTGGTGTCAGAGTCTGGTACATAGCCAAATGTGTGGCAAGGGGGCGTGGAGTGCTGACCCCCTGTTTTAAAAATGTTTCTTGGCATGTGGAGTGGCAACTCCCTGGCAATTAGCTGGAGCTAGCGAGATAGAGCAGTTCTATAGCTAGGTATAGTTGAGCTGATCTTTCTGCAGTGCACTGCCTCTGGAACTAAACTATAGCCCAGTGGGCTGGATTGAGATCTGGAATGGCAGTGAAGGTTATTGAATAAGTCCAGTTTGTTGTGGGTGGGTGTTGGGTCATGGCAAGGTTGCCCCTCCAAGGACAGAATCTCTATTCACAGCTGAGGATTGAATTGCTGATTTTTACTGTTGATGTAGTTTCATAGTAAAGGTGCCCCGCCTTGCCTACAATAAAGAGCACATAACTAACATGCCCCTAACAGCAGAAGAGATTATGACATTTTCATGAAATATAATATTACACTAAGCTTCAGGGGGTAACGAGCAGTGTTGCTACTGAGTGAGACATCTGTTTAAACCATTGTCTAGTAACTAGATTGATAATAAAATTAGATGCATCGGGACCTTTTTGATTCAGCTCAGCTGGCGATTGCTTGACCAATTTGATAAGTTCACTCGCGGTGATTAATTAGAGCAGCAGGTCGCAATGTCAGGAAATGGAAAACCTTCTGAGCATTTGCAAGTTGGGAAAATAATTAGAGACGAACCGCCCGAGCAGTCAAAATCTGGTTACTGATTAGTGAGAATAAAACTCACCTCTGCACTACAGGTCAGACACCAGGCTGAAGTCAGTTTGATAATAACCAGTTGGTGATTGTGTCAAGTTGAAGTTAGTTTAGAGTCCATTGATATCGACCAGCTGGACTTTATCATTAATGGCTCACCACATTTACTAACCAAATCACTGGGGGGAACCCTGAGACTCTGAGCAGCTGATGTTGAAGAGGTTTTTGAATCAGTCAGCACTTCCAAGTCTGAGGCCTTGGTACTCCATTGGTACTTGGGAATGAGTTTAAGTATCTCGGGGTCTTGTTCACTAATGAGGGTAAGATGCATGAGACTGACAGGTGGATCAATGCGCGTTTACCAGACTGTCTAGTGGAGATGGAGCTGAGCCTCACAAATACCTTTTCTCTCTCAATACTCCTTACTATGTCTCTGTCCATGGTGCTGAAGTACATAAAACCAAAGCCTTGCCAGAACAATTCATATTCATTCATATCTTTTGTACTTTTTAAAATTGAACACCAGTGATCCAGTGTTTGTAGTTTTTAAACTGCTGTACTCCCTGCTTTGAACATTAAGAATAACATTGAGTTAAATAATATATAAATAGAATGTTAAACTAGAAAGGGAAAATAAGTAATTGTTTGTCCTAGTCCAATGTGTGAAAAACTGCGGTCATAGGATTTCAGCACATGAACAGGTTTTGAATCCTAATCATGAAAACTTGTGTCACACAACAATAAGACCATAATGGAAACATCTGGGGCCGATAACTCCCGTCACTTTACATCTTTACGTCTACTTAGGTTGCAGAGTTTACTTACATTCTTAAGATGTGGAGACACTTGCTGTCCGAATTATCCATACTTGTGTTAATTTAACATGGAAAATCAAACACCACGAAACAAAGTTGCTAAAACATTTATCGTAATAATGAATTAAACTGATTTGCAAATGGCATTCCATCACAAGCAAGAGTAAGGTGTCTTTAGAAGAGTAAGGTCTATTTCTTTCTGATTCACCTAGAGGAGGGACAACCATACCATATACTGCCATAACTTATTTGTTTTAATTTGTTTCTAGTACGTCTTTCTACTAGAATACATCTATGAAATAATTCATTCATCCAAGACTCGAATTGCAAAATAAGGTGTCCGCCAGAAATGGAAAGTATCTTACACTGAGATTATTTTTTCATCTTACAAAGTCGAGGAAACTTTAACCTCAACCCTTTGCATCGAAATCCGCCGCAGGCAAAACCCCTGATCCTATTTTACGTCAATATGCAGATGTCACGCTGTATGTTAAAGCTGCTGTAAATACCAGAAAGTCTTAATGTACAGAGACAGAAAGAGAGTGATTTGATAGCTGCAGTAAATATGCAGCGATCACAGCTCACACAGTACAGCAGCTAAGTGACTTGATGCCTATTTGACCTATATGTACGGTATTATTGCAACGTGCCATGTGTCTCCATTTACCTCTTCTCTCTCGCGCTGACTGTGTGTGTGTGTGTGTGTGTGTGTGAGTGTGTGTGAGTGAGTGTGTTTATGAACTGGGGTTTGTAATTGCGGGCAAAGCATTGAGGGAAACATACGTATTAATGAGGCAATAATTCACTCTCAGATACAGTATATTAATCAACTAAGAAATAATCCGGAATTAAATCTTTGTCATTTAATTAATAAAGTTCTGATTAATGCAATAAACAAGACATCAACTTGATTCAATATTTCATAAAGATGTGTGATAATATTACATTTCCACACCACACATACTGTATACTGTGCATGATGTACAGTATGTACGCAAAAATATAGGTACAAATGTTAAATAAAGCTCAGCTATTTTTAGAATATGTTTGGCCTTTGGCCAAGGATGAACTTTATATTTCAAATAAATCTCAGAGGCTTATAAAACTGTGATCTGCATTAGTCATATGTGACTAATCCCACATCTCCGGAATGAAGGATTCAAAGCCTGGCAGTCTGACATCCCACCTAAAAGTTTGTGTTCACAAGGTATGTTTCATTATAAAATTACTTGCTTTAATTACTTGTGTTTACAATATTCACAATGGAATCTTCATGCTGTCCAGTTGGTTCAAGTGGTTAAAAACTCTGTATACATGTGCCAAAAGATGGATTTGTCTTTAAAGGTCCCATGACATGGTGCTCTTTGGATGCTTTTATATAGACCTTAGTGTTCCACTAATACTGTATCTGAAGTCTCTTTACCGAAATTCAGCCTTGGTGCAGAAAAGAGAAAAGCCCTTACAGCCATTAGAGCCAGTCCCACAATGAGCTTTCCTTAGGATGTGCCATTTCTGTGTCTGTAGCTATTGAGGAGGAGAGAGGGGGGGCAAGGTGAAGAGTGTGGCCTTGACCAACTACCACTTTGCTCGTTTGAAAGCCATGATGTCTCTCTCTCATGGGTGGGCCAAATTCTCTGGGCGGGCAAAGCAGAGAAAGGGGAGGTAACCTTGCTCCTTATGACCTCATAAGGAGCAAGATTCCAGATTGGCCCATCTGAGCTTTCATTTTCTTAAAAGCAGAGCAGGATACCCAGGGCTCGGTTTACACCTATTGCCATTTCAAGTCACTGGGGGACCATAGGCAGGCTGGGGGAGCTCATATTAATGTTAAAAAACCTCATAAAGTGACATTTTCATGCCATAGGACCTTTAAATCACAGTGGTAAAGCCAGCAGGCTGTTCTCATCCATGTATCTTACTTATACTTACAAAAGTAATGGACTATTTAATTTGTATATAACACACATACTCATGAGACAGGTGTGCAGGGCTGCCTTTAAGGAGGAAGTCAGGTGACGTAGTATAAAGAGCAACAGAGTTTGCGTAAACCTAACCAAGTAGTTTTTTTTGCCTAAACAGGAGCTGCACTGCAGGGGCTTGCCCAGGCGCACTGATCGCTCGTTGTGCTGGACAATCGTAGGAAAAAGCATAAAACAACGTGCACACGTTTTCTTAGGATATCAGGAGAACCATTGTATGTGGATACGTTGAAGCCAGTAACACACCAACAAATGTGTCTGCCTATCTGTTAACTGTCTATGTAATATTTTATTTTCTGTAGGCTGTTAATTGTAACTCTTGTACCAACATCTGCTTAACTAGACCACTTTTTTTCTACAGTTGCTTATTCAGAACAGCATTGCAATGAAAGACTCCATCAGCATCCTTTGTGTTTCAAATACAACTCAGATGTTTATTATGCTACCACTGTGGGTCAAATGCCAGGATGAGACTAAGTATAATCGTTATACTTGCATACTAGAAATGCAAGGTAAGAGCCTTCGTGGTTCCTGTAGAAATCACTTATTAATGGAAAAGATTTGTTGAAAGAACCTGCCGTGATGTTAAAGTACTGGAGTGTTTACACAGAATTATCTTGCATAAGAACATAAACATTAGAGAAAAAGACGATAAGAGGTTTTATAGTTCTCTTTAATTGTCTGCTACTTCCCTTTGCAGCTTCAAATCTGTTAGCATGCATTACCAAATGCCTAAGAAGGCCAGCAGACAACACATTTAAAGATCTACTTTCACTTAAATCTCTTGTTGGTGGCCTCTGGATTTCAAATACAACTCAGAGGTTTACCAGCAGGTTGGGATCAGAGAGAGTGATGCGAAAAAGGAGAGAGAATTAAACATTAGTGTTCATTTAGAGAGATACTCAGAGGATCATCTTAAAACTGTGTCTGAAAAATAACCATTTTAAATCGCCTAAAGATTATTTTGCACCACATGACCTTGCATTTCTCTCCTGTACTCGTGTTTGAGTATGTGGCATGTACAGTATGTGTACGTATGTGTAAGCAAACATCTATAGTGTATACACAAACGTACACTACATGGCCAAAAGTATGTGAACACCCATATGTGATAGTTTAACATATCGTTCCAAAACCATGGGTGCTACTAGCCTCCTTCTTTCTGGGAGGCTTTCCACCATATTTTGTAACTTGGCTGCTGGGATTGGCTCCCATTTATCTTCAAGAGCATTAGTGAGGTCAGGCACTGATGTTGGAGATGTTGTAGAGGACTCAATCAAAGGTTTAGTAGTTTTCTCCCCATTTTTAAGCAATCCAGGTATGTAACATGTAATCTAGTCTAGATGGGATGAAATAAAACTGAGTAATCGTATCCATCTCCAAACAGAATAGGCCCCAGGACAGAACCTTGGGGAACACCAAAATAGTGTATCAGATAAGGAGGTGTAGTTATCACCAGAAACTGAAACACTATCTTCTATCAGAGAGAAAAACTTCACCAGGGCTTGCCCCAGAGATACCCTCCATCTGCCTTGCATCACTATGCATTAAGATGTCTTCGGAGACTCTGATCAGTTTCATTGGAATGCAGCCAGAAACTTTAAGATTTTCGCTAATAAACACGACTTTAAAAAAACACGATTTTTTGGGCAGAAGTGGTTGAACAATACCTTGTTTGAAATAAGCAGGGACATGACCACGTTGTTAATTATAGAGAGCACATGATGACCAATAGGTAACAGACAGAGAGCAAAAGTACACAGAAATATACACCTGTCCACATACTTTTGGCCATATAGTGTATACAGTATCCTATGTTAACCTATACGACTTTTTATGTTTAAATCTGTTTTTTTTTTTTTAAATGTCTGTATTTAAGTGTTACACGTTCTGTTCCCAGCACACAGAGCACTTTCATTGTTTCTAATGCTCTACATTAACATTCTCATGATTAAACTTCTGGGCCAATCAGAATGGCAGAAGGCCTGGGATTACCGCCGCAACATCTGGACTATGCTAATGGATCGCATATGTTTTTAATGTTCAGATTTGGAAGTCAAAATGTTGCTCTTAATTTCTTTGCACAGAGGAAGAGAGTTTGAGTGAGAGTGGTGAGGGGGGCAGGCGGGGGTTGATAACACTCTCTTTTAAAATAAGTAAATCTTGACTGATGACGAGAGACCCACCCAAAGTGTTGAGTGTCCCTGAGCACTTAAGGAGACCCAAATAGCCCCATCTGTCAATTTTACATTATGTGATTCTTAGCACACAGAGCCCCTGTAAGTGTAATATGCAGTGTGGATTTAATAAAAAACAAATACACACTCCAAATACACAAACATATTTATGCTCTCAGCTATATTTAATCCATGTTTTAGATTGAAATTCAGGGCAGCAGGGCCATTTCAGGATAACTGGAAGTAAAATTAACATGTTGCCGTTTTTTCTCTCTGTGTGTTGCACAGAAATATCACTTCTTCCTAACAATCCATTCAGATGTGATGATGTGAATTATCCTGTACTAGTAAAGAGTTTTTTTCAATTCAAAAGAGGATAATATACGTTTAATTGCAGTTATGTTCGTTATTCATTATGTAGAGTTTAATCTGTCTAAACTTCGACCTTCGGAGTTTGCTTTTCCACATCTGATGTAAGCGGTTCTTGGTTCTAGACCAGCAAAGTGTTGGTGCCGCTCTGGAACTAGTTTTCCTGGCCGAGAGCCAGTTTTTTGGCTTTCACAACGCAAAGAACTTGTTTGAGATAAGGCACCGAGGTCAGTCAGACTGATCAGTCGGGTCCCCGAGGTCCAAAAAGTGCCTCAGAACACACTGAGGCGATGCCGACTTGAGTGTACGCTCTGTGCGTGCGCAAAACGTAATATGTCTCCATAGCAGCAGGCGGCGCTGCTCTGTATTGTTTCCATTAACAGTCTGATTATTTCCCAGAAAATGAAAACCGGCAGCTGATTGGACGAACGCGTCGTGGTTCTTTTTTCTCCGGAAATTCACAGCCAGACTGTCATGGCGGCTTGTTCAGAATACGTCTCATATTGTACTAAAATAGTTCACCGAAACGTGTTTCTGAAAACATTTTAAGCAAGAAATAGGCCGTGCAGTTTCTGAATCTGTCTTCATTTCAGATCAACAAAGGTCAGTTTCAAAGATTTTCGTCAGATTTTGAGCGGCTCATCCACTCCCCATTTCCGGGCGAGTCCCGACTGCCCTGTCTCCAGACTGAACATGTCGGGTCGGCCCAAATGAAGGCCGACGGCTCCTCGGACTACAGAGTGCTGTTGTTTCAGTATATTCAGACAACAAGCACCAATAATGTCTTAGTCAAGTTTTTTACAGTTGACTTAGACTTTACAATCTCTCTGGCATTTTGTAGGGAACAAGAGTCTACAGCAATGCTAGTGGCTCTGTGAGGCTGTACTACGCAGCTGTGCTTTGAGATAAATGCTAACATTAGCATTCTGGCATGCTTACAGTGACAGTGCTAACATGCAGAAGCTTATTAGATTATATTTAGCAGGTTCACCATCTTAGTTAAGGCTGATTGTAATATCTGTAGTTTAGTTTACTGGACAGTTGAAACATCAATATCTGTACCAAAGTTCATGGCAATCCCGTCCAATAGTTGTTAAAATGTTACTCTTTGTGCCAATCTATCGGGTAGATGCCAAGCTGTTTCATTGAATAAGCAAAGACTTTAAGGAAAAGTCAGAGGATCACCAAAGTTATTAGGATGTATCCTCTGGCGAACATGAATATTTGGACAAAATGTCATAACAATCCATCCAACAGTTGTTGAGATATCTCAGTCTGTACCAAAGTGGTGGACCAATTAGCTAACGGACCAATATTGCCGAAGCCAGGGCCACGCCACTATATGTCGTACAGTTTGTGATTTATGATTTTGGGCTATATGGATACATTTATTTGACATTAGGTCCTAGAGTGTCATGTATTGCGATCGTATGTGTCAACTTGTAAAAACTATTTGGCAAGACGTTTTACTGTGTAATGTGGCTGACGCACTGACTACTCAAACTCCAATGTGACACAGCTTTATAACTAAATCCATTTCGATATATGGTAATGTATAAAAAATATTTAACTGCCCTGATTATCACTCTCAAATGTAATCAAAGTCAAAAATGTGTCATGCTATTATATAACGATAATGAACTATATATGAATGAACCTCAGTAGGTGTCCAATGTTGGTATTAAAAATGTTTTTTTCTCTCCTTTATTTATAACATCTGTCATTGGGTTGTGAAAAATAGATAACATTAATGTTGAGAGAAAAATAATCCAACAAAAAGAGACAGAAAAACATCTTGTAGCATCTAATGTTTGTGAATGTATTAAAAAGGCACAGTGTGTTTGTGTATGTACTTATGTGTGTGTTTATTGCATATGTGACTCAAGCTTGTTTGGATATCCCCATCAAAAACAATAAAGACTCACATTTCTGTCATCATAGCGCTGTCAGATCAGTGTCACATATCCCGTATGTCTCTATCAGCCCTGTTGTTAATCCTTAGGTTCACACACTGTGGTAGAGGGGTGTTTACGCATTGGTGGATCAGCAGTAATTTAGCGAGAGATCAGGCAGAATAATGATAACAATAATAATGATAAATGCTGTTTTGATGCTGAGTTTTAATGTGGGGGATTAGCACATCAAAAACAATACAGATGTAAAATCCACCAATATGTGGTGGGTATGGTCCTGTTTGGAAGAGCAAGTTGTTGTGTCAAAGAAAAAAGGTATGTTTTGATTTGATTAGTTCAGTGGAAAAAATGACAGTAAGAAATGTAAAAGGAAATTTTTTTTTCATCTTTTGAAGTCTTTTAAAACTATATATGTCCATTATCACACCTTTTCAATTTCCTAAATCTGTCATGTTTCAAATACTTTAATGCTATAGAAATATAGCAAACTAATTAGAAAGTAACTAAAAGTAATCCAAATATTTAATTACTGAGTTTGAGCATTCCTTTGGTTAATAAAAAATTTAACATTATTATATATATATATATACATATATATATATATATATATATATATATATATATATATATATATAAAATAATATACTGTATTTGTTATCTGCAAAAACCTTCTGTGTTTTAATCTCCAGCTGCGTGTATGTGTCATTGTGTTTGCGTGTTGTATGCGCCTGTGTCCTGCATATGTGATTCAACTTAAGCCACTCGCAGGCAGGCACGCGCACACACACACACACACACACACACACACACACACACACACACACACACACACACACACACAGTTGTCTCACAGAAAAGAAGAAAACCAGCCAATATGTGTTGTTATTTAAACACCAGCGCAGATAGGCAGCTGAATAATAATTATTTTCTGGAACAATAATTATTACCATTTAATTCTGTTGTTTACCATTTTGCCCGGTGGCCCCTCTTTGAAAGCCAGCCTCTATCTATAATGGCGAGCCCTTGAGCAGAACTGCATTTAACACAAATATCAAATAATTAAAAATCAAATAATTGAAAAATAAAAGTGCTGCTTTTTTTGTTTGAACATTAATTGCCAGTGAAACGTGTGAGATGGGCCTTCTCAGGAGACTGCTATTCAACCGGTTTGGTGTCAGATTTCATATGTTTCCATATTTTGTTTTTTAATTCATGTTTTGCAATGTCGTGGAGTGAGTATGGAGTGATTACTTTGAGTTATTTTCTCCAAGCAGAAGCATATGTATGTTTCCTTCATATTAACATTGATGATTATTTGTCAAAAATATATGACCAAACTAAATGTACCAAATTCTAAAACCCTAATGCATTGCAATACATGGCTGGCATCCTACTTGTATTTGTAAATGTTAAGTTGTGTCAGTGAACTGTTGTTGACAAATGAATTAGATTTTTCTCTGTCTATTTTTTTAACACCACATTAACAATACATAGAGATCACTGTGTAATCTGGCAGATATCTAAAATATTGTACTGTATGCTTTTTTAGGGATTACAAGCCGGGTCACAGGATTACACAATTAAAGCTTGTCGGGTGTGGGTGTGGGGGCACACTGATGTGACACTGTGATGACACAAACGCCAGGTACACGCACACACAAATACACACACACATAAATGCTGGGACTCAAGCATGTTTTTCTTGACATAGTGAAACAAAACATGCTAATACATTGACACAGACAGATACACTGCCACTCATCTTTTGCATCTTTTACCAATTATTTTAAAATGATCAATGTTTACCTCTGCAAACTCACAGGCAGTAGATAGTATACTATATGTGCTTGTTGTCTCTGGTAGTATTGGGGGTTTGCAAGCAAAAAAAGGACCCCACAATGGGCTTCAATGTTAGCCTAGAAATCTAGACGCACCCTAGCGGCAGCAAATTTAATTTGCAGCAAGGGGGGTCTAGCAACTCTCCGTTGGCTTGCGAGCTGGAAAAACCAAACTCCGGTCAGGCCAATCACACCGTGTGTAGAATCGGTGGGCGGGCTTATGGCTGCTGCTGCTGGGAACATCGGTCTTCTGGAATACTTGGAGTTAAGCTTTTCTTTGAGAAAAGAACAAAGAACGGCACTGAAGTCATTCTTAAAAAAGGAAGATATATAGGAACTATACTTGATATATAGGAACTATACTTGACCCAACATCTTGATGTGGGTCTGGCTTGTCAGGCTACTTCAATGTCTCACAGTGTGCACAGACCTCCAGTCACAACCTCTCGAAATCGACCCCTATCTACCCCTACCCCTGTGGGAAAGGAAATATTCTCTCTCCACTCCATAACTTTAAAACTGAAGAAAACTATACTTGAACTATCCCATTTTGAATGACCAATGTATAACGGAACAACAAAAAACAACCATCATAATGGGACTGAAAAGTCATGGTGCATTTGCAAACATATGTTTTTGTAGGGTGAAGAAGTTTACCTCTTAGCAGGACAGCTGAAAAAAGACACAGATGTGAAATAATATAATATATATTTTCAGGGAAGAGTTTCCAGTTTTCAATTACTGTATGAACCCTGGCATCTATAACCACAGGATTGGACAGCAGCAGTGCACTAATGGGATGATCTCATGTTTTAACTAATCGTCACAGGGACGATTACAGAGGTTTTTACACATCCACATTTGTGGACAAACACATGCTAATTGATATCATAGTTGATGAGGTTGATGCCTCTCTTCCTCCTCTCTCTTTCACTTCCGTTGTTTGATTTTCTGTGGAAAATCAACTCACTCCCTTTTATTCACAACCTCTATCTTTGTGTTTCTGCATTACTCTCTATGTTGCCTGGTGATTAAGCGGTAGATTAACCTGCTGTCCTCATTAATAATAGACGAATAGAAAAAGCCCTGGTTGTTCCGCTTCCTGTCTGCAGCACTAATAGAGCCCTTAACGTTCACATTAACATAGCTCTTGTTTACTCGGGCAGATGGACTGACAAGTCAGAAACATGGGAAAGTGGAAAGCCGAGACACATAAATGCATCACGTGTAGTGTAATGCATGTGGACTAACTTGCATATGAACTACATGGCCAAAAGTATGTGGACACATGAACCTTGAAAAACGGCCCCATAAGTCGTATGTTCCAATAGCCATTGTGACTCATATTTACGTTTACAGTAGTGGCCATAGTAATTATGACAGGAGCAAAGCACGAAGTAAGGTAATGAAGTATAATAGCGCCAAATACCAGATAGATGGTTGGGGCAAACAAACGCAGGACTTTCACCCAGGTTCAAGTCCTCTTTGAAAATAAACTTAGTGAGTTTTTTTCTTTTTTTACTAAAGGGAACTACGTCACATCTGTAACCGGAAGTAAAGATACGTAAGAAATGTCCATGATTTTAACCGAAACCACACTATGCCTATCTATAGTTTTTGTGTCTAAATTTTTTTTTTTTTTTTTTAAGATAATTTTTTGGGCTTTTCCGCCTTTTATGGATAGGACAGCTAGGTGAGAAAGCGGAGAGAGAGGGGGAAGACATGCAGGAAATTGTCACAGGTCGGACTCTCGGTATATGCGCGCCTGCTCTACCCACTGAGCCAAGCCGGCCACATAGGGTCGCTAATTTTAGAGGGTAGGAATAAACAACCTATATTGTTGTTTGATTTGGAGGACTTGTTGGTGATTGTTATTCTGGAAATTCTTCCACACCAAACTCTGTAAACCATGTGATTTATGGACCTTCCTTTGTGCACCAGGTCACTGTCATGTTGAAACAGTAAAGGGTCTTCCCCCAAAGCTAAGAGTGCACTAAAATAACATTAGATGCTGCAGCAGTAATATTTTTCTTAATTGAAACAATGGGGCGTAATGAAAAGCACCTCCAGACCCAAAGCACATTTATGTGGGGGGGGTGTGTACATCGCCTGGCTCCGCCCTCCTATGTACTTCCGCTCAATTTTCATTTCCCTTCAGTACTCCGTCTGGGTTCGCTGTATATTCTTGGGTTTAAATATTTGGCGGTCCAACCAGCGAACAGAGGGAGTGGCTGAGAACGATGACGTTGAGGACATGCGCTAGAAAGATGCGAGCAAAGCGGTCCGTTGTGGCAACGCTGCCGAATATCGTTGTGGCCCTCCTCCCCACGGGGTTTCAGGAAAAGTTAGATTTCCCAGCTCGCTCCGTTAGTGGTGAAGGAGTTGGCTAAGGCTAATGCTAGCGATGCTAATGCTAAATATAAGCCGATAGTTGTCGCTCTCCCCTCTTGTTGCACATGCGCATGACATACGTCACAACCAAACGTTAGCGATTGGTTATGACAGATCCAGAGTGGCTTTGGGCAGATCCAATAGTTTTAAACTTCAACAGAGTACCCGCCTTCAAGGAAGTTAGCACTTGTCAATGGAGAGTGGCCAGACTCTCTGTACAAATGAAATGTACAAGAGTCTGGTAGGACCAAGCTAGTGTGTACATACTTCTGGCCATGAATTGCACATTGGTCAGATTCATGCTGCTTCTCTTGATTTGCTAAGGCTGAAACTGAGGCCATTCTGTTACCAACAGGTTGCGAGTTCAATCCCAGCAGCAGCCAGAACGTGTGCTGCTGATGTACCCTTGGGCACCACACTCAACCCCTATCTTTCGGTTGCTGCACATGAGCTTCAATAAAATGTAAATGTGCAAACACAAGAAAAACACAATTGCTTTCATGCCATTAATCATGCCTTTTCTTTTTAAATGTGCTAATATCATTTAGGAATTAAGCTCCTTACATATATGTACAAGGTTAATAACAGTGAGTAACTGAAGTTTTTGTTGCAACACAAGCTTCCACACAAACACACGCACACACATACAAAGTGAGAAAATACTGAGTACAGGCCTTATGGGACGACATTTGTGGTAATTCATTCAGAATCCATTTTAACGCATCGTGCAGGCCTAAGTGCCAATCTTCCTTTTTGGTGAGTTTCCATGATTTTATGTCCCATATAAAACGATGCAGTTTGCTCCACAATGGCCTATTTAAGTTACATTACTGCCGAATATTCCCCAGTAAAGAAAATTAAGCCGCGATACTGTGAGATCATCTCCGTTAGTCTTCTCCCCGCCGAGATGTGTCGCTTTGACACCCCGCGGAGAACTGAATGATTCTCTTGGACGAAAGATAATAGTCTTATACAGTGTTGTTGCTTGCCTATGATCTCTGTCTCTTTTCCTCCCTTTACCAAAGCTGATGAAAGAAATACTGTTTTATAATGCTGTTAAGCATAATTAGGCATACAAGGGTTGACAAAAGAAACAGTATTGTATGAATGAGACGGCTGTACAGTAACTTTTTCCAAGTGTGTGTCACATACACACTCATAGAGCAGTCGATGTAGTGTAAACGTTTTTAAGGGTTTTAACAGATTTCCCGGCTAAGATTGAAGTCAGAGCTTACCCACAAGCACTTGAACATAGAAACAAGAAAGTGTTGAACGTGTTCTTGACTCTCCAGTCCATTAGAGATGATAATGAATCTTTGACCACGAAATAAAGCCAAACAATTACTCACTGGAAAGGGGTTGCCATGTCAATCAACTTTTAAAAGCTGGTATCAATAATGCTTTTGTCATTAAATTGTTTATCTGTGGTGGAAATAGCAAAATTGGATAAACAAGCTTCACATCATGCCAATATACTCGCACATGAAAATGAAGCAAATAAATGTAGTAGCTATAAAAAAATAAAAAAAAGAAAAACGTATAAATAAAAAACTCAGCCTTCACTTCTACTCACTTTTGTAGGACATGCTTTAAAAAACGTGTTTGGAAGGGTTTCATAAGGAACACAGTGAACACAATATTACTTTACTTTCTCATATTACATTAAAATGTTTTAAAAAGCCTTCATTATGTTGAATGTTTGCATAGTCCAAATAACTTTATGCATGTTGTGTGCTATCCTCACACAAACACACACACGTGCACGCCCGCACGCACACACACACACTGTACCCGGCCCCCTCTGACCTTGTAGGCACTCTGCTTGCCTTTAAAGCGCACTGTAGCGCCCAGCAGTCTGTCTGCACTGGAGCTAATTGGCTTCAGCTCAGTGTTCACTGTTAACGTCTCATTCCTCATTCCACTTAGAATAACTTGCACAAGTTTGCTTGTGTTCAGGGGTCATTAAAAGTCAAGCAAGCCTTTAATTACGAAAGCGGATCGTTCAGTAAGTAAAGTTGCATCTCCCAGCAGCTCTGAATGTACGGATATATCCTTACTCAGTCCTGTACAAAATCACCCATGAAACGCAACCACAGTGATCCCATGGTGAACGGGTAAAGGGTCCAAATGTCACAGCAAAATCAAAGTGATACCATGGGATATTAAAACAATACTGTAAAAACAGAATATTGATTGTGTATTATAGGACTATCAAAGGAATCGTAGGAGATACAACTACCACAGAGGACAACAAGGTCCCCATAAACTCACTAAATGTATGATATTCGCACTATAACTTCCTAAAGCTGTATTATATGGTTATACTGGTTGTGTTTGACCTTTGACCCCTCTGATTGCATCTGCGTGTCTTAGGGTGAAATGCTGAATACTCAAGCATTATGACCAAAATATGAATCAACATGAGGATGTACATGTCTGCATATGAACAAACATAATATGGTTTATTTTGGAGTATGTTTCAACACAATGTACTGTATTTTACTGGTCTGCTCTGATTACACTGTGTGCAGAGACATAGATTACCAGTTGCTGTCTCAGAGGAAGATTGGTCTGTATTAAAGTGGAGTCAATTTAATTAAATTGAGGAAGATGTTGTTTTTTCAAAAGGATATTTTGTTGCAGACAGGCTTCGATACCCAAAGCCAAACATCTCTGGAGTTACAGATTTGGTTGTTGAGTTGTTAACATACTCTCACATTAACTTGCAATCAGTCTGTACATGTCTGGCCAGTGATGCAGTATCATGATAGGATTTCTGCAATATTCCTATAGGGACTTACAGTTAACTTCTCTGTTATCGATTACATTTCTTTGATATTACTGTGGTGATTTTGTGTCTTTCTAAGCTGATAAACATCTTCAGTTTTACAATTGTAGGTTTTGTTTCTCTGGTGGTCACAGCAAGTTTTTACTTATTTTGTCTTGTATGGCGTCATTATACCTATACACCATTTATTTTTATTTTTATAGTTGGATAGGAAACAGCACCACTCACACCTCTGCTTTAACAGCAGCTCACACCAAACAAAAATCTGATCTGCTGTCTGGATTCTGAAGTCATTAGAGGGATTAAAAAACAAAAGGTTGCTTAAATATTTGGCCTCCCAGTTCATCACATTATGGTCAAATTAATTATTATAGCTACATAAACTTGAGGGGGAAAAAAATATTATTTTCTCTTGAATTAAAAAAAAGCAATAAAAACAAATGAATGAACTCCTATGGGGCCTATGTATTCAATTACAAAGAGTTAAGGCCTTTAATCCATTCGTGGTTGATAAAGACACTGTAAGCTTCTCTGAGCATTGCATTGCATGTTTGTTTTTGTAAAAATATTTTTTTCAATAATTCACTCTGGCTAATGTTCCAGATCTTCTATGAAATATGGGAATCTTTAGTGGTTGGTCTGCCGTGCTAATTGGTACAACCGCCTCAGGCGAGCTCACATCTAACAAACTGAGCATCGTTCACAGGGCTGCGTCTCTCTTGGTATGGGAACACTGTAAAAATAGAAACATGACAAATAAAAGCTTAATTAGACCAGAAGGCTCTACTGGTGCTATGGATATATGCTAGTGACATTAAGAAATAATATTAGAAATACAACGAAAATTGAGCAAAATGTTATAATGCAGAGGGGGGAAACGGTTGTAGACGTCTTGATTTTATAGAGCGGCCCATTGCCTTAAATAGGCTATAGGTTGTCAATGTAGCCTCATAATAATCTGTAATATGCCTACATGTGTACATTTAATAAATAGTAATAATGTGAATAGAACAAAAAGGAGACTTTTATTTGTGTATAATTTGTGTATAACCTACTGCAATAAAACGCATATAACATAACGGGGGAGAGTGATGCGTGAGTGATGGCACAGCGGAACGCGCACAGGCACGCGCCCACAAACCACTTCCCTGTTCAAATCCGCAATCCTTTTTTTTTTTTTTTTACCTCATCAAGGGGAATGGGCGGACTTAAAAACAACGTCAATAATCGTCATTATTATGTTTGCCCAATTAATGTAAGATGTGTGTTAATTGTAATGCACAGTAAATCTTCGCTGCAGATGAACAGAAGACTCCCATTCAGTAAAAGATGTGCGGCATTAAGTAAGGATTAAAAGTGGGGCATGCAGGGCGACTGTGCACCATATTGTAGCCTACATCTGCCTTTAAATCCACAACGAATTAATAAAAGCATTGGTGGGTTTGTAACAGGATTGGCTGGAATATGTTGGCACATGGTTAAATACCGATTTGTGATTTTTTTGTTGTTGTTATTATTATTATTATTATTATTATTATTATTATTATTATTATTATTATTGTCTCACTTCTACATGTACAAAAAACAATCTGAACAATTTGGAGTGAGGCCATAAAGACAGTAGTAGTAGTAGTAGTAGTAGTAGTAGTAGTAGTAAAAGATACTTTTTGTTTTAACAAAGCAATCACATGATTAAACAGTTAAATCAAATTATGTTTCGGAAAATAGTGATATGAAATGAAACCGGTGCTTTGGTGATTCAGGCTGGCTCCAATGCGTTTTGAAAAAGGTGGTGATGCATTTCAATATGGTAATCACTCACCCGGGGCATGTTTCATTTATTGACAGATTTGATGTTAAATGTCTCAAGCTCACTTAGTGTTGTAGCTCTTAATTTATTATGTTTGGAGCTCTCTCTCTCTCTCTCTCTCTCTCTCTGTCTCTCTCTCTCTCCCTCCCTCCCTCCCTGCTTTGACCCTTCGAGGTCACACAAGCAATTCTTTTTTTAAACGCATGATTAATTTCTCAGTAGGGCGACGGGCTAATGCATTATGGAAAAAAAAGTGAAATGTATTCCAAAGGGGCTAATAGCGCTATTGTATTCCAATAAGGCTTTTCCTCCTGCTTCACATGGTTTAGACATGCTCGCTTTTGATAACATGTCAGAGGCATCTTTCTCAGGGAGAGAGAATGTTGGGCATCATTACGCTCTTTCCAAAAGAATGTTTCATTATTGTCATTTAAAGACACGGGGAATTACATTTCATAAGAGGTGTCTGTGTAGCCATAAACCTAGTTCATTAGGTTTTTATTATTACAGTGGAACCATCGGCGAGAGAGTATCATCGTTTTCCTGCAAACAAATAAATAAAACAGATATACACCAGCAATATTTTACACACACAGCCTACAACATAACTCTGCAGCACATTTCCAAATATGCTTAAAAACTTTTTTTTTCTTTTTTAAATCGGCTAAAGGTCGAACTTTTACTAACCCTTAAGTGTACCTTTACTGATAACATTGACAATATAAACAGTCATATAGGCTATAAACTCAACACTAAAGTTTGTATGAGATATTAGGCCAACATTATATAAATATTTGCCGACAAGGATTTTTCGTTCAGAAAATTTTATAGCTTTTAAAATACTCATCTCTCTATTGTGACGTCACCCGGTTCAATCGCTGCGGCCCGTGCTTGGCTCGCGGCCCCCTTCTTGTCCCGTCGCAGCTTGTTTCCGTGGCGTCCGTCCGCGAGACAAAAGCACGCGCGTTGACAACCTAAATTGGTTTGAAAAGGAGCAGATGGGGCTCATGTGCTCTGCTGTGCCGCTTATCCACACACACACACACACACACACACACACACACACACACACACACACACACACGAGCTTCACGCACACACGCACGGATTTAAGACTGAGCCTAAAGAGTGACCCTGTCATGTTTATCAAGATGCTATTGAGAAAAGATTGGGCGAGCATAAATTACAGCCACTCTCAACATCCAACAGCCTTTTAACCAGATTGAGAATTAATTAGACATATAGAATTTTTTTAAACCATTAGACAAAACAAGTTGGATCAAGTAGCCTTCTTTTTTCTTAGGTCTCACTGTTTTTCTAACTTTAGGCTAGCTTTTATAAATAATTTAGAAAACATTTGGAAAATTACTCGCAAAAGTGTGAACAATTAAAACTTGGCAAAGTATGGTAACGATGCAGCTTTGACTGCAGCTTTGTGAAGAAATCCTTCAATTGTTATGAAGTGATATCTGAAATACACTTACATTAGCCGTACCAGCTGCTGTATGGCTTCCCGGCTTGTTTTCTGCATGGCAAAATGCCTATTTCACCTTTAATCTGAATGCATACAGACATAGCCTGTATTCCTCAATAACAACGATATGCATCATGCAAACACAAGAGCACAAATAGCCCACACCTGTGTAATGTGTGACATGCATGCATTTATGAAACTGGCATTCTATTTGATCAGCAATTGCAGGCGTCAAGCTTTTTTGTTTTAGTTTTTTACATCCCAGACATTAAACATGGGCCACAGAAGAATTTGTCCTAAAAACAACTTCATGAAATTGTTTTAATTAACGAGGACAATCAGTATTTGGGACAACACTTCCCTGCATCCCCATGCAGAGTTAAATGAGGTCCTGTCTCGCATCCTTCAGACATTTGCAGCTCATATCTGGGTTATAGACTTCATATTTAGGTCTACGCCTTCATATCTGTAATTTGCCTGCATATTTTTAGTGGAAGAAGTAATTGAGCAGCAGGAGCAACATGCCTGGTTTAAGAGCTTGGAGCAGGGGTGTAGTTAGGTATTCCTCGGGCCCTCTGAGGGAATATAGAGCCGGACCCCCCCCATTTCGTTAAATCAAATAATCTTACACTGCAATTTGTGAGGGCCCTCTTTAGGTGAATTGTCACTGCCTTTTATAGCACTAATCGCTAACTGGGAGCTCCTCTGACCCTAAATTACAAGAGATAATATAGGCTACATGCTTCCTGCTGCCTTTTATCTCCTGTGGGATCAACCTGCACGTGCATACAGAGTCATATTTCAAAAAGCCTTCTCAGCATTGAATGTGAGAATCTGCTGTAGGCCTACTGACAGACAATATTCTGATCCCCTGACTGGCTGCCACTCTGTCTGCTGTCTCAGCCTTTATTTTCTCTTTCTTCGGCCCCACGATCAGGCTAATGTTTTACTCCACACTGTGTTTAAAAGCCGCATCTCCGATGCCAAGCTCTTCTGCTGGTTGTGTCTGCTGCCAGCAGTTTGTTGGTAATTAATTTGCATCCCAGGGGTTGTGTATCAAAAGTCACACTCCTTACTTGTTTATTCTAGGGTTTCCCAAACTACTGAATGTCAACGAGCCCCCTCCAAGCATGTGCAGTGGACCAGCAGACACCCATCTGATGGCGACAGCTGTAGTTATGACTGGTTGTAGAGCTGTGTGCAGCGAATTTAAAATTAATATTCATTAAGTCACTAATACAGTGAGTACATTGGCTAAAATTATGCCAATCTTAAATTTTGTTTTGGTCGCTGTGTCGTCGTTATAGTGAAGGGGACTAGGCTATTTGTTTCATCCTCTGAGACTTCACGGCGGTCATTTCCTACACGCGCGAAAGTGTATGCGTATAGTTCAGGCTCGTGCGTCTCGCCGTACGTGCTGTTAGTTTGACTTTTCCAGCGTTTGAGTGGCAGTTAGCAAGACGTCATTTTGGCTGTTCACGGGGCAGCACAGCGCGTGAAGGAGTGGAGGAATAAAGTGTGTGTGTGTGTGTCCTGGATGGTGGGCTGAGCTCGCGTTACACGCCAATCAAACAGAGGCAGGTGCGTGGTCCAGAGAGAGAGAGAGAGAGAGAGAGAGAGAGAGAGAGAGGGAGGGCGGGGGGGGATTAGGACTGCGCGTGGTGAAAAGCGAATAAAGCCGGCGCGAGCGTCGCAGTTTACTCACATCTCAGGAGCAGCTCACTCGACAGTTGAGACGAAGGCGGGTACCGATCCCATGTGTTTCCCGGATATAACTCAGTAAAATCGGTTCGTTTGCTTGATAAAAATGAGTTTTTTAAAGCTGTGTAGGATACATCAATTTATCTCGTGACGGGGATATTTTTTTGGACTCAGTGACCGTTTTGGGAGTATTCTTGGGAGTCAGAGGTAAGGACTGCTCTGCTTCTCCTGTAAAGTTGGCTAAAATGTTGCCAAAAAAAAAAAAAAAAAGTAAGCTACCGAAACTGTGTGGGACAACAACAACAAAAAAAGCTTAAAAAACGATTAAAAGAAGAAAATGCTTGAGTAAATGTGTGTGTGGATTTTTCCACATTCCGTTGCATTAAAATGACTGTGGGCCAGTGACCGTATTCTATTATTATAATTAATATTTTCTTATTGTTATCATCGCATTTCTGTTACTAAATAAACAAACCTCTGCCTTTGATATTGTTCCATGGATAGACATGATAGCGTGTTACTATACTAAAGGCCTAACGGTACTTTACTAGAAATCAAATTTGGGCATAATTGATATTATGCAAATTTAAATATTTCAATAGCCTATACTGTGTAATTTGACGCCAAACTGTGAACTCTTGAGTTCGTGTTAATTGTTTAATTGCTTTATTGGTTCTTACTGATCCTCCTCAGCCAAACAGTTTGTTGTTCGGCCCACACAGTTCCACCATATTAGTTCACATTGCGCTGTAATAAATAGTTCCCATTCAAAACGACACCTGTTTAACATAGCCCAAACACTTTGTAATTCTGTATCATATTTTGCTATTATATAAAATGTTTTCTTGAATCCAGTGTGCAAATAATTGGTCATAAATGTATTAGCAATGTATTTGTTAAAACAAGCCTTTTCTGAAAAGCAATTTCAATTTTTTTTTCTGTAGTTTGTGTTTTTTTTTGTTCTTAAATCATATCATAAATGTGATACACAACAAAAAAAAAATTGTGTGCTGTAAGATAATAATTTCAAAAAAAATAAATTCAGAAGTTGTCAACTGACATGGAACACTAAAGCCTATTTTCAACGTATTCACCGCTAAGCAGAAGTTAAAAATTGTGTTTTGTAATCCTACATTTCAAACATTACAGTGGGCTATAATGTGTTTAACTAATAGCATAATAAATGTCTATGTCACCCAGCACATAAAGATTTCCAGCCTTCTCTTCACAGTAAATGCCCTGCTATTTCAAATTATATCTAAATAAATAGGAAGACTTTTAAAGGTGAAGGAATATTTGGACTAAACAGTGTGCAGCTGAATGTGACACCAGATCAAAGGGCCACAGCCAACTTTGATATAGGAAAATGAGGTTGACATAATAGTTTAACAATACTGTAGTCCGATTGTAGTCTGGAAACAAATTCCACCTAAACATGCCTTCAAATTCTAACTAAAAAAAGTCTGTATGTTGTGTGTGTATGTGTGTTTTATTTTTATCTAACACTGAGATGAACTATTTAGGTTACACCATTTTCTAGATATAAAGGATATTTATGTTCGATGTTCATGTCAAAACTCAACATTTAAACATTAATTTGGGTCGATATGTTTGTGTGGGAACATGGATAATATTGTACTTTCATTGTAACCGTTAGGCTAAACGTTAGAAGAGTGTGTTATCCTCTTTCATAGTTTGTTCACTGGCCAACTTCTGTTGAAAACAGACGCAGGCAGACACACTCATTACTTTAAAGCTATAAATGGAGAGCTGTAACATGCTAAAGAGGCTATACTTTGTGGGCAAAAACATTTAATAAATAATTTTTTTTTTTTTTTTTTTATAAATGCAGAGGTACTACATGAAAAATAACTGTTGCATTTGTATTTGCTGTCAACCAAACACTTCACTTATTATCACAGAGAAATGTTAATTCAGTGTCCCAATTCACTTTATAATTTATCTATGCACTCAATAATCTTATTAGAATAGTTGTAGATGACAAATCAATTTTTTATTATTTTTGAAGTGATGTTGAAGTAGGATATTTAAAGAAATTAGCCCGTTCCTAAAGCAAGAAAAGATAAAAACAGTTTGGTTTTTGTCTATAAAATTGTGTAACAGATATACATTTAATTTAAATGCATTACATTTAAAATACTATTCAATATGTCAATATGAACATTTATTTTTTGCAAATTCCACACATCAAAGTATTTCTGGGCACACCTACGTGTATATTATAAGTAATTAACTAGCTATTTCATATTTTGTGTATTACAGGAAGACAGGACGTGTGTAAACGAGGATTTTTTTATGGTAAAAAAAAAAAATCAACTCATGGATTTTTATTTCTTCCTTTCTTTTCATGCAGGTCTTTCAACAAACAGTTTTCCTCCAAGTATGGACAAGACCCATCTTTCGAGCCCTAATGATATCATAATGACGAGCTCAACAGGCCCCTACCAGCAGGAACCCCTGACACCACCCAGACCCGCCCATCTCCACTCCTCATCCTCTTCCTTATCCTCCCCCTCTCCGTCCTCTTCCTCCTCACCCATGAAGCCAAACCAGGTCGGCCAGGTCATCCTATACGGCGTTCCCATTGTATCACTAGTCATTGATCACAATGAGAGACTTTGCCTGGCACAGATTTCCAACACGCTCCTCAAGAACTACAGTTATAATGAGATTCATAATCGTCGAGTGGCGCTGGGCATCACCTGTGTCCAGTGCACTCCGGTTCAGTTGGAGATTCTTCGCCGGGCCGGTGCCATGCCCATCTCGTCACGCCGTTGTGGCATGATCACCAAGCGCGAAGCCGAGCGCCTCTGCAAGTCCTTCCTGGGAGAGAACGCACCGCCGAAACTGCCCGACAACTTTGCCTTTGATGTGACACACGAGTGCGCCTGGGGTTGCCGTGGTAACTTCATCCCGGCACGCTACAACAGCTCCAGGGCCAAATGCATCAAGTGCTCCTTGTGCAACATGTACTTCTCCCCAAATAAGTTCATTTTCCATTCCCACCGCACACCAGACGCCAAGTACACCCAGCCTGACGCCGCCAACTTTAACTCCTGGCGACGACACCTCAAACTCTCTGACAAACACCCAGCTGACGAGATGGTCTTCGCATGGGAAGACGTCAAAGCTATGTTCAATGGAGGAAGCCGGAAGAGAGCGCTGCCCTCCTCAGCCCATTGTTCCTCCATCGGTTCTATGAAGACTCACCCGGGTTCGGTAGTGCCTCACATGATGGGTGACTTGGGTGCTCAGAAAAGAGCCCGCTTTGAAGACGAGGATGATCTGGATGGAGGCAGTATGTCTCCCCGTAAGACACCACGTAGCTACCCTGTCATCCCTGTCCCAAGCAAAGGCTTTGGCATGCTGCAGAAGTTCCCTCCCACGTCGCTCTTTCCCTCGCCTTACCCCTTCCCAGCATTCGGCCTCTGCCAGCAGAAAAAAGATGACAGTGATGTTTCCAGTGGGCAGAAAGGAGCAGGGTTGTCAGGTCTTTTATGGCCTGGCCGCAAAGACACTTTTTATCCTCCTTTCTGCATGTTTTGGCCACCAAGAGCGGCAGGAGGAATCCCTGTCCCCACCTACCTCCAGCCTCAGCCCAGCGCCCTCTCCTCTCTGGCAGACAACCCCTCTCTCAGGCAGGCCTTTTTGGATCTCTCAGAACCAAGCGAGCCTGTAGCTGTAACCGGCAACGAAAATAGTGTCAGCGCAACCATGGCCCCCGGCAGCGCGACAACCACACCAAGATCATCCGGGCTGTTTGACCCAGAATGCACCACAGTAACACCTGACCTTCGCCCTGTGACGTCAGAGGGCTGGCTCAAACTCCTGGACACCCCAACCTTCCAAGCCAGGAAGCCGAGCTACGGCTCAGCCTTCCGACCTGTGATCAAGGATGCAGAGAGCATGGCCAAGCTCCACAGCAACGGTGGAGCAGTCACTGGGGCAACAGATGAGGACTTTGGGGTCGTGGTCGCCCGGTCAGACCGCCAGCAGCGGCTATCGCCCAGCAGCAGCTGTAGTTACGGGAGTGATAGTGGAGGCGATGGAGAGGTGGAGGGAGTGGAGAGTGAGGAGGAGGGGGAGGTGGATGTGGAGTCGTCGAAGCAGGAGGACGAGGAGGAGGAGGGGAGCTTCACAAACAGACCGCCACAGACTCAAAGCAACCTGTACCTCCCTGCGTTGAGCGACGCTCATGGAGAGGAGAGGGGGAAGGAGAGAGGGAGTGGCGCTGTGTATACCAGCACCTCCCCTCCCTCCTCCTCGGACCCCATCCAGCGGGAGTCCCCCAGCCTTCCTGCCTCCCCTACTGCCAGCCTGCCTCTCTCCAGCTCCACCCCGCCTCACCGAGATGACCCAGCTTACAAAAACGTAAATATCCCCCCAGGCCACTTTAGCTAATTATTATTTAAATGGTGCTGCAGTCAGGCAGTGATACGATCTGCATAAGCAGATTGATAGGCTGGTTTCTCCCTGTAGAAATTGAAACAGTCACCCCACTCTGATCCTGGCTAATAGGCCCAGATGTGGATTGTTTAATGGCCACGGTGTGTTTGTTCTCCCTCTGTCACCCCAGCCTGTTAGGGCAACTCTAATCTTTAACCTGTCGACTCTCACATTAACCAGGCCTCTGAGAGAAAGAGAGGAGGAGGAGAGGGGCTTATGAGGAGCATTTTAAACCAGAGCAGAGTTGAATCATCCATTGAGTAACGTGCTGCAAATACATCTGACTGATATTAGAGACGGAGAGGAAAGAAAGGCTTTAACCATATACGCTAAATTGGATCATTACAGATGAAGGTTACCATTGGCTGATAAAAAGCATAGCGCCAACCAGGGAGATTTGCCCAATAATGAGTTACATTTTACACAAAAAAAAATCAATATTGATTGATATAAACAATAACCATCACATCAAAGAGTCAAAATTAGAAAGCCTTTATTCTGCCTTATAAGACTTATGTTCTGCTCTGTTGTAACTATACGATGCATAACAAGTATATGAAATTCTAACAGTCTATATTTTTTTTTTTCAGGTTCACAAAAATAGAGACGAAGGACTGCCTGTGTACGCAACCAAAGACAACTCCAGCATTTCTGGTGAGCACAGATATTTAAATCTTGTTTTTCTTCAATCTGTTTTTAAACCTTTTCTGTTCATATTTTCTGATGCACGGGTAAAAAAAAGTCTATAATGGTAGAATACGCCAATAAACACAAGATCAAAATTGTTCTTGGAAGCATAGTTTTACATGATAATGCTGCTCGCAAGTATAATGAAAATATCAGTTGTGTGCAATTCATCTTTTTTTTTTTTTTACTGTAAAATACTGCTCTCTTAAAAGTTAAAAGACATCATACACTATTAAGCATTTGCAAAACCAAAATGTAGTTTCTCTTTCATATATAATGTACAAAAAACACTTTGCTCGCGCTGCTGTTTGCATGGGTTGCTTGACACTATATCTTTCACCCTTAAGTTGTTTTACAATGTGTTGGTTTCATCAAACGTTTGAACAGGTTTTTACACCGTTTCATCAAATAGCATTACACAATCTATTTCAGCAAACTGTTACACACTATCTGTTTCATCAGACGTCCTAGTCAGTTGTATTATAGCATCTTTGTTTCATTTAGTGTCTGAGTGAGTGGTTTTATAGTGCCTCTGTGTCCCTGCGAGGCTCATATTCCTGTGACGTTTCATTTGCTCCTCTCATCTCCCACTCTGACCCTTTCGCTGAAGAAAATGTCTTGTGTGTGTTTTGTGGTGGAGTGCTCTCATGGCCCACATACACACAAAGGACACACACCATGCGCACACTTAGTTATCTCCATGTGTCCGGATAACCAGCTCAACCAATGGGCCTTACTGAAACTCTCTTCCTGTCTTTCTCTGTCTCATTTTCTCTCAGATGAAAACAAAGAGCAGAATAGTTTCTTTGTGCCAGACAGTGAAACGTCAGCGCCCGACTACTGGAGGGAAAGCTCAGGTAGGAATACTCACTTACGTGTTTTTTGTTTTTGCAGAGCAGCTGGAGATGGTAAACTTCAATCAAAGAAGAAAACACAGAAGTATTTTAAAATGACATGTTAGGTACTCCTAAAAGTATAATTATTAGGATGGCAAGGTTAATTTAAATTCTGCATTTGGCTTTACTCTAGTGTAATTTGAATCTCACATCGCAGAGCAACTCTGAGGTCTTTATGAAGCTTCAGATTAAATCATGATCAAACATTTACATCAGAAAATAAAATAAAAAAAACACTTAATATTTGCAAGGGCATCTTGAGACTGTACAGTTAGCAAATTAGAACTACAATCTTGAATAACTTATCTACAAAGCACAAATATAATTATTTGCAGTCTGACATAAAAAAAAAAAAAATCAATTTTGATTGTTTAACACAGATCGATTTGTATTATATAATGGCATCAAAAGCTAAAGCCTTGTTTTAATTCAGCACACACCATGTGGATGAATATGCACCGTGTAAAAATGTCCATACATAAAACAGACAATGCTGATTTAAAAAAAACTCTTGCTTGGAAAAACATATGACTTTATGTACATAAGTTAAAATTATGTTATCTACTTATTACACAAATGAGACTCAGAATACTGAATAATAAAGCAGTGAGAGAAAGCTATTCAGTCTTCAGCTTCATCCACCTCAATCTCCTCCTCTCAGACATGAGCTAGGGATTCATATAAATACACAGAGATGAAACGGCAGCGGAAAGCTGCTTCTGCCTCCGCTCTGCCACGGCTGCTCTCTTTAGCGGCATTGTCGCCAGGGCTGTTGCTCTTAGGGGGGCCGTTATAGTTCAACAAGAAAACATCAGCTCAGAGATAAGCAGCCGCGCTGGCAATCTCCATCCTAGACCCATATTGCCGACGACATAATTGCCTTTTTTCCCCTTTTCCCTTTTTTCCCTTCTCAGCGCAAAAAAACCCTTTCCCGTTTGAAAAAGATCACAGCTTATTGCCTTTTCATATCTGTCAGGAAGACATTAAAAGTGCTTTATGACATCTGTGCCAACATTTATATCTACCCCCCCCCCCCCACCACCCCCCACCCCGACCCCTACCTCCACTCCCTCGAACCCTACACACACATACACCGTAATGATCTCTGCACATAATGTATAATGTATTTCGAAAAATTACACGAAACAAATTAAATGAGACCACCTTTCCCCTGATTGCCAAATGTCTCCCTGGGCGGTGGGAAGCTCTACGTGATTAGAAGGCCTGATTCCTTCGAGTCCCACCCCCCCCTCCACTGTCTTTAAACTCTCCCTCTGTTTCTAGGGAGAAAAAATAATCTAATTTTCCATTTATGTAATGCAAACCGCCTTGGCTTTGACTATTCACGGTTAATTGACTGTCAAACGAGGTTGTTATCCTCGGGCTCTGTCTGCAAATTTGCTTGTCAAATGAGACAGAGAGAGGAGAGGAAAGGAGAGAGAGGAGAGGAGGAGAGAGAGAAGAGGAGAGCTCTCTCTGCTCTAAATGAGAGAGAGAAGCATGGGGAGGCTTAAGGAGCCAGGATATGAAATGACTGGAGGGGAATATACATATCGAGTTTGCTGGATCGCTTCATTTAAGGTGCACAATGCCTCATTGTCACTATTCAGACGCAAACATACACGCAGAACAATATAGAAACTTTCAAACTGGTACATTTGAAAACAGCATGTGATGAAGATGTTTGTTTAAAAAAAAAAAGGCAAATGGAGGATGGAGAAGTTTTAAAGCAGTTTTAAAGTAGGTTGCTTCCAGCAGTAACAAAGAGTACACAGACAAAATATACATCAACACAACGAAATGCTGCATAACTATAAATATACTGTTTTACATTATTTTACGGTTACTCTATCCTCATGTAGTTTTCATCGCCACTCCCCTGCCAAAAAAATAACAGTTTGGAAGCACAGCACCTACACTTCAGTTTTAAGAGCTACAAAATCGATTTCATTTCTGAACCCAAGCAGTGTTCTTTTGTTGTCTTAATAGAAAGCAATATGATCTGACAGCAAGAAGAGATTGAACATGTCAGGGAGAGGGAGTGCAGGAAAGGTCTCCATCTACAGCGCCGTCACAATTGTTACCACTATCTTACACTGACATCTAGAGGCCAGCAAGTGAATTACAGTGCTCCACTAAAGACTGGCGGGGCAGTTAGGGAGAGGATGAGGCGATGCAGAATGGTTTACACTGCAAAAATAAGAAGACTGATGGGAAATGAGTCCATGACACGATTATGAATATGATATGGTAGATATGGTCAGACATGGTCTGATGTTGTGGTAGAATAGGATTGGAACTCTCGGTGCCAAATACAACTTACATACTGTAACTACGTCTGAAAATGAATATGGCATATGTGCAACAGAAATTAAGTCTTTTCGTGTTTTCAGGTGATCGAAGCCAAGGTGCTGCCTCTCCGGTGCCGCTAAAGAAGGACGTTGAGAACATGGAGAAAGGTAAAGATTGTTAATTTGAGGAACACAGCTTGTTGCTCTTGGTTGAAATTATTGTGTCTTTGTAAATTACACAGTGTGATCTAGACCTACTCTATCTGTAAAGTGTCCTGTTATGATTTGACTCTAAAAATTAAATTTAATTGAATTGAATTGAATTGATATGTAGGTAAACATCCCCACTCCTCTGGTCACTGGATTGACCATATAAATATAAATATATATATATATATATATATATTCTATTTTACTGAAATGATTTCTAACAGACAATTCCCTTTTCTCTTTGTACCTCTCATACTTTCATTTCTCCTCCTGCCTGCTCCTGCAGAGGAGCTCCAGAAGGTTCTACTGGAGCAGATTGACTTCAGGAGGAGACTAGAGCAAGAGTTTCACGCTCTGAAGGGCACCTCACCATTTCCTGTCTTCCGTAAGTCTTTTCGTAAGGCTTTTCTTTTTCATACTCTGAAGGGCAACTTCTCCTTCTCTGTCTTTCTGAAGTTCTTTGCCATTTTGTCTCCCCCCCCCCCCCCCCTTACTTTTCTCTTCCCCCTGTTTGACTCCTTCATCAGCTGTATTATTGAAACTGTACTTGATCAGTTACTCAAATGATAATACTGCTCAGTCTAATCATAGATTCTTGCGCTAATTTCAGATAATTTCCAAGACCAGATGAAACGAGAGCTCGCCTATAGAGAAGAGATGGTCCAACAGTTACAGATGGTAAGATTACTAATGATACAATCAGTGCTGAACACTGATGGAAAATAAATAGCATTGCTACGCCTTTAAACGGCAAACAAAACACCCTTTTATAGATACATGAATTTAAAAAGCCAATATTCATAATGATTTTCAGAAGGAATATAATTAAGACTAATTATGAAGCACAGTGAAATATAGTTACACAGTTTGAGCAGGAAAAGACAAAATCAAAAAAGCATCAGGAGATGTGACAATAACAGCCCAATTAACACTTCAACTACGGTAGACTGTAGATATACACATGAAATCCTAACCCATGTCTTAAACTAAAACAGAAATGAATCGAAGAATAAATAAAGCCACCAGGACTCAACCAGACACTTCTCCTATTGCTTATTTGTCCGTCAAACGACAGAGCCAATCATCGAGTTTGTCTTTCATGGGTGAGAAGTTCCTCTGCTGCCGCCTGAGTGTTTCCGTCCGCATCAATCACCGGAGCAGCTGGCAGACAGGCTGACAGACGGTGTTTGTCTTTGCTTTCTGACACATGCAACAACTGTACACGCTCGTGTGCACATGATCGCAAACCCCGCACGTCCACCGAAACACACGAACGAGCACGCTGCATTCATGTAACCACGTAGGCAGACGTCTGAACAGGCATACGAGCTCATTTATAAGCGTAAAAACGTAAAAAAAACAAAAAAACATTCAAAATTGACTAATGTGTCTAGAACCAGCAGATGGATCTGTCTGAGAGTAATGCCACATTAATTTCACCCAGACATTCATATGCCAACAAAAGTTTAGATTTATGTTGCTGCATTATATTTTAGAATTTTGATTGAATTTGAATATCCCACCCAAACTTTACACCTCTTGCCCAGAATTTTGTATTTACCCTTTTAAGTGTAATGGAAATATTAATATTATTTACAGTAACTTGTTTCTTTTCACAAATAGGCAAATGTGTTTTTTGTTTAACAAAATATTGTTATTAACCCTCACATAATGCATTATTTTAAAACTAAAAAGCCATTTTTCATGGAATCTCATGTGTCTGTTGTTTCTTTCAGATTCCCTACGCAAACATCCTCAGAAAAGAAAAGATCAGCTCCCATCTCAACAAGTAGCTATAAGGTGACTATTTTATTTTTTTCAATTATTTGATAATGCAGCATATTAATACTAACAATATCAACATGGTAGATGTCAGATGAGGATATAAACATTTAATTATTTACAACACAAAGCAGCGAGATTAGGTTCAGCAAAGTTTAATTGCCTTTGAAATGGTTCTAATAGTTTACTGGAAGCTAGACCACATTTAGCCTGGAGTTGAGTTTGTAGCCAGACCAAGGCTGTAATCATGCAAATGAAACTGATTTTATTTGAATGAATGGCAAATAGTGAAATTCAATTACTTTTCAGCGTTTAAGTTGCTTGACAATAGGCCATCCTGGTCCAGCAAACTTCAGCCATGTGATAGCTACAGTGTAAAGGATGTTCAATTTCACTTCACAGTGGCACACTAGCTAAACCTTAACACCTGCCTCTGGCCCCATTTTAACAGACTATAAGTGTCTTTAAAAAAGAACATGACACTAATGTTGGGATTTTATTTTATTTATGGTCTTCACAGGCTGAGTCAAGAAAATCCCATGTGAGAGGAAGAAGCTGCCTGGATTTCTGTAAATTTACCAAGAAAGGAAAAAACAAAAAACAGTCACATGAAAACTGACAGAGAAATATAGGAGAGAGACACGAACAGAAAGAAATGTGACACTATAGTATATAAATATGTTTCTTAAGTTTTCCTTGGACCGTGTTTTATTTCTGATTCTGCACTACAACCTCTGTTAATAGCCCTGCACTTAAACTCTGTCTTACAAAAACACATGTGGACCAGTTTGTACTGCTGTGGGGTGGCACAATGGTAAAAGTTTCATCCCTGTCTCCTTTTCCCTGGGTCTACTTTATTTCCCAAACGGTCTGAACTGAAATGGGCACAAACTGACGACATCAGGGGAAACAGAATGACTCCTGCTCTTTCCTCATTGCTGCACTGGCAGTCAGACTCAAAGCTTTACCCAACCAGGACCAAAGCAACCACAACCTTTCTCGTCTTTCCTGAATTTTAGGGCTGTTAAAGACCACCAGGAAGGCAGTTGGAGACTTTGTCAATACAAAACTCTGAAATGTTACGAGCTCTTTAAAGATGAAGAGCAAGAAGAAAGAGTCATAAATACATTAAGAACTGCTGCTGGCCCAACATGTACATACACCAGACTGTGGATGAGGATGGACTTCACACTAAGATTGTTGCTGTTGTTGTTGTTATTATTGATGTTGCTGTGGTATCACCAAATGAGGACCATAAAGAGAAACAAACATTCCAAGCTTTATGTACTGGCAACATTTGATCCTATAGGGATTCTCCTCATCGTGTCCAGTTGTGTTTAATGACCTAAACAAATCATTATTTCCACTGATTATCAACATGGTCAATCATCACTGAAGAGGTCAGATGCATCACGTCTAGTCTGTTAGATGACCCGAACTTGAATATGCCAGATGAAGAACAAAATAAAGGGGGGAAATGAATGGAGTATTGGTGTTTGGGGTTTTAAACCTAAAGATGCAATGAGACCATTATAAATAGAGGGTGGTATCGCAAAAAGGGTTCACGCTTTAAGCAAACTGTACAGTTTGCTTAAAGCACTGGCATTGGCAGAACAGTTTGTACTCATAGTTTTAGTATTTGGGAGTGATTTCTGAGTGTATAAAAAAAGAATTAAGTAGTATGTTCAATGCAGATGTTGCTGCACTGATTATACATTTTTCACCTTTTATTCATACAGGAAGAGTTACCTCAAAACAACATCCTGTGTCACATCTACAGTATATAGTTAAGAAGCAGTGTTCTTCTGTTAATTATAGCGAACATCTGGAGAATCCTTCGCTCAAAGGCACCCTGAAAGTATTGTTTACCCTTCACCCAAATTGTCTAACCATCAACCCACAGGCTTTACCTCCAGCCAGACGGGAAGGTAATATTGCCATCATCAGCTAAATGTGTGGGGTGTGATCAGATGGGGAATCGACATTTAAAGGCCAATTCTGTTTACTTGTTTGCCAACCAAATGAGTGTCCAGGCAACGAGGAGCAAAAGACTGAAGTTTGTCAGTGTTGTATATCTACCTGTAAATTATTTTTGCCTGACTGTACAAAATGTCATAGTGAGAATACTGAACCTCACAGTCAGTCTATCTATATGTGTTTGTTTGTTTATTTATTTGAGTACCAGGGCCTAAGACCCTGATTGTGAAAATATTATTTATTATAATGTTAAAGAAAAAGAAAGCAACATGATGATGATGATGATGGTGCAGTCAAGTGTATGAGAGAATAAAAATGAGAACTCACCCATCTTGTTTATAAAATGAAATGAATGAATGGATAGAGTTGTCATTTACTGAGAGCAATGTTATCATTATAAACTGTTAATGCAGATGTATTTACCTATGTTCTTGTAGTTTCTCTACTATTTATGTGTAAATTAAAAGTCTATACAATATTTGCTGTTTATGGAGTTGAAATCCTTTTAGCTCCATGCTAATAAGTCAGATTAGAAGGTGAACCCTTACTTACTTAAGAAAGAAAAAAAATGATATAAGATACATAGATTGGTAAAATAGAGATACATGTACAGTACATACAAACGAAATAAAGGAACAGAAGAGACAGTCAGTATACAGTGTAAGATAATGTGAAGATATTGTGAAAACTTTAGATAATCTTTTTATTATTATTGCTTTATTAGTTGATGTTCAAAAGAAAAAAAGTGAAACATATTGAATGAATTTAAATTTAATTTAATTTAAAATGTATTCATTATTTCCTTTTTTATAATCTTATTTTTTTTTTTAGGGAAGATAATTAAAAAGGGAAAATGTGACACATAATGTCCAAATATGACCTGATTCTGGCACAAATACACTCTTTAAATAAATAAATCAAAATAAAAGTTCCCTTGTTTAGTCCATGCGCTTTCACCGTGGATGTGTGGCTTCCACGAGTCCACTTTGAAATGAACGTAATGACGTCATTCACTTCTGTTGCACGACCTCCGCTGCCTGATTACGGCATCTACATTTTGTGGTGGGAGTGGTGCTGGACGAAGAAGAAAAAGTTGCCAGCATGGCGTTTACGCTGTACTCTCTTATCCAGACTGCCATTCTATGCACTAATGCAATCGCTGTGTTGCATGAAGAAAGGTTTCTAAGCAAGTGTAAGTACTCTGCCATGTTTTGTACAACGTACAGCATACATTTAATTGAAATAACCGTGTGTGCCATGCTAAAAGAAGCTAGCTAACGTTAGGTGTGTAACGTTACTAACGTACACTATTAGCTGCCTGTGTAACTTACTAACGTTATACTGACTCATGTTGAGATTTCCAGGGAGAACATTAAGGTGTGTTCATTAAGGAGAAATGTTAATGTGTGGAATGACATGAGTTTTCTATTCTTAGAGGTATTCAAAAATGAAAGGGGAAAACTGGCTGTTAAAATAACATACTCACTGTACATTTGCTGTCATGCTTTCTTTTCTCCTCTAACCAATTGCTGCCTCCTCCTGTTTCCGTTGTCCTTACTATATTTCCCCCCCTTTCCTCCTTTCTACTTGCACCGCCTTCATCTGTCTCCAGTTGGCTGGGGTGTTGACCATGGAGTTGGAGGTTTTGGGGATGATCCAGGAATCAAAGCCCAGATTCTCACCCTCATTCGCTCGGTCCGGACTGTCATGAGAGGTTGGAAAGATAGTTTCCCTATTTCCCTTTAGAAGAAAACAAAATAAAACCGATTCAAGTAAATGTTGAGTGAATGTCATATTTGGTAGGACTGGGTGTCCTTTTGAAATGTTCAGACACTGATTTCAATGACTGCCTGACTTCCTTGTGCATATACCATAACAGTACTTGTTTCGATTCCTCACAGTGGGTAAACAAGGTTTTCTTTAAAACCTTTTTTCTATTTAACAAAATAAACCACACTTCTCACATGCGTCAGTGTTTTGATTTTGTTTTTAAGAACTTTCATGAATAAAAACGGTCTAAAATCAGCTAAATTATTGTTTCAAATCAGGAAGTATGTAATCATAGAATTTGTAAACCTAACCAAACTTTCAGTACTTGACAGGTTTCGATACTCTGCGACAGGTACATTTCGCTCAGTACTCAAAAAGTGCTGCAAAAGTTTGATAGCCAACCCTAATACCTTTTGGATTTTGCTAACTTTTTGTTTGTTTTGTTTTCACAGTGCCTTTGATAATAGTGAATTCGGCCTGCATTGTCCTGTTGTTACTGTTCGGTTGACAGCGGGACACCCGAGTGCCAGTGTGAAAAAAATGAAGCCAGAGGACTAGACATGTACATGCACCCAGTAATATCCGTCATTCAGAGACTTCTGCCTTTGCCAGTCATCAGCAGGGTGGAATGGCATGGGAAGAAAGAAACTTAAAAATCAACATGCAGGTGCTCGCATCCAAAGAGAAGGAGAGTTGACCTGTCACTCGGTTGAAAGTATGGCTGGTGTGGACTTAACACCAGGACTAACGCTTACCTAACCTGCGTAACACCACACTTGATGATGATGATTCTGTCATCATCCAAAAGCTTTGTGCCGTGCTTGCGTTTTTGTCCTCGTTTTCACACATTGAGACACAAGGATTTGATATGTGTCAGTATTATCGTGTTACAAATGAGAAACTTGTGTTGTCAGCAGTAGGGCTGGACAATATGCAAGTATTTATTATATGCTATTACATTTCTATCCAGGGGTATAGCTACCTTTTTATTTATATATATATATATCTATATCATTTGGGAGTTTCCTAAACCAGGTAAAAAATATACACAATGTGTGTTTTTTTTAAGGCTGTTAATTTGTATTTTAGACTTCAGTGTGATTGTGTATTGTTTTGTCCTGAAATGTAAAAGGATATACTCTAAAACAACATTGCGACTATTGGGTAGGGAAATTACATTTACAGAAAATGTAATGTTAAATTAACGAAATGTGGAAAAAGTCCAGTTCCAGTTCCATAACTGCAGTTTAATATGATGAACAATGTCTTCTGTACCAAAATTGCAAAAATTCTTCACTTTAAACTGGTCAGTTGAACATTATTTGAAGCCGTATACACCTGGGATTGGGTCAGGTGTGTGTAATCTAGATTTTGAGCAATATTGCTAAACAGCTCAAAACAATGCACCGTTTACACATCAATACCCTCTTACTGCCACAAACATCACTGTAATGGTATTGGGATGTTTTTTTTGTCTTGAAATAAATGTATTAGTCAATAATATTCTTTGTATTGTCTCTCTTTTTACAAATGTGGATTTTTTTTTATATATGTATATCACACTACCGGTCAAAAGTTTTGGGGTCACTTAGAAATTTCCATTCCACTCCATTATAGACAGAATACCAGCTGAGATCAGTTGCATTGTTTTTTTTAATCAGGGCGGCAGTTTTCAGATTACATTATGTGCTTACATAATTACAAAAGGGGTTGTCGACTGTTGTAGAAAGAAGTGGCTGATCTTTAATACAATATCTACATTGCCCATTATCAGCAACCATTCATCAAATGTTCTGTTTACTGATCTGATATCATTTTAAAAGGCTAACTGAGAAAACATTTGAAAACTATTTAGCAATTATGTAAGCACATAATGTAATCTGAAAACTGTGCAACTGATCTCAGCTGGTATTCTGTCTATAATGGAGTGGAATGGAAATTTCTAATTGACCCCTAACTTGTAACTATTACTAGAATACATTTGAAACCAGCCCCGTTATCCTGTTATAGGAATTCATTTTGCAGCAGTACCTTAACTTTCACTTGGCTAAATAATAGTATATTGCTTGTATACGATACTGCAATATGCCTCCATTTCTGCTTTGTGTAAATATTAACATATTTCTCTTGACTCCATGTCCGTCCATCTATCCCTGCTCCACCACATTAATAATCCCCATATGTTGTGAATTATCACCATTTTCTCCCCCCGCTAAGCTCCACAAACATTTTTATTAGAACACTACTGTAGTTTTGATTCTAAATATGTGAGTGGGGAAAGGGGATCTGCTGGAATTAGAAGCATATGTTTATCAGGGGGATTTGCACTGTAAAGCCACTTTGATCTGTGATTAGTCAGAGTTTAGCTGTGGGTTCACAGTAAACTCTGTAAGCGATCACACATATGTGCACTTCACAGGTCAGGGTGTGTGGTGTATGGTTTCTGATTGATAAATCATTAGAATGTGTTTTGACCGGTTACTTTTTAAGGGACTTAAAGATGTACAATTTTTCATTTGTTTAAGTTGAATAAGTTTTAAGTTCAACATTTGAAAACTAGATATCAACCCTATTTTTTTTAACATAGCTATTATGATGGAATAAATCTAATCTTTCCTAAATCTTTAAAGGAAAAAATAAATAAACTAAGGGTTTGAGACTTTATGTCCATCAGAACAATAGAGATAGCTGCTTCAAATTCCGAATAAATATTGAAATGAAAAATGAATCAACATTTTCAATGCATTTTAATGTTATTTACTAACACACACTTGTGGAAAGAAACAAAGAGAAGTGCCTGTTACGACTGTCGTTTTAGTTGCAAAGTTTCAGGTTTGTTCACAACAGTAGCAAGGACCAATGAAAGCACCAAAAGAGAGAAACCAAAAAAATGGTACTGATTTAGATAGTCTGTCTGAACAAAGACATTTATAGTGTGAGATTAATTTCCCAACATCATGTTTTTTTTGTTGTTTTTTTACAATCAAGGGGCTGAACAATATTTGTGCCAAATCCAAAACTGAAAACTAAAAAACAACATTGGGAAACAGTGTTATTCACTTGAGGTAGCCTATGTTGAAAGAGGATTTGATCAGTGTTGTCTGGCATCCTGCAGAGATAAGGTTTTTATCATTTTGATAATACCTCCCCTCATATTAAATCTATCTGAATGCCCTGAACGACCCACTAATGCGATACATCTGTTGGTTGTTAGTGGGATGGGACACATATGTTTTTTTTTTTATTATTCTAATGAGTGATTAAGTGGTTAAGGTTAACCATCTTATCTGATTATAACATAATAATAATAATAATAATAATGATAATAATAATAATAATAATAATAATAATAATAATAATAATAATAATAATAATAATAATAATAATAATAATAATAAGACAGTTGTCATGCCATGGTACTTATCCCCGCCAGGATATGTATCCCCTGGCCGCGGGAGCGCGCGTGCACTCAGAGCGGAGTTTAGCTGCTGCACTTCGAATTCACCTCTTAAATGGAACAAATAGCGACGTGGAAGACTCGACAGGGTTTTCCATAGTAACAAGGGTCTCATTTAACTACATAAATACGTTTATTTGTCTGTTACATTAAGGCGACGTGTGAACTGTTTAATGCGTCGTTTATTATTGTGGATTCATCGACAGTGTTTTCCAAAGTTCCATATTGACATGCTCCTTAGCTACATAGGCCGACTGATCGGCCTATCTATGTGAGTCATGCTGGTTTATGAACAAGATTTTTTTCGGCTTTGCGGCCGTCCCTCCCTGCCCTCTAACGTGATTTCTGTTTTAATGTAATTTAGTTAAATATGGCTTTTCAATTAACTGCTTTGTTCACAGGTCTGTCTACCATATAAGTTACAGAGGGGATACACTAAATATCAGGCCGGTTTTTTCACCTGATATAATGTGTATCCCCTCCCCTAACATGCAAAGGGTCTGTCCTGTCCTCATGTGTGCTATTTTCTGTTTACCAGGTCACAATAAACAACATGAAATACTATGGAGATGTCTGCTGTTTTCTAGCTAAAGTTACATAGGGGATACACATTATATCAGGCTGTTTTTCACCTGATGTGTATCCCCTCCCCTCACATGCAAAGGGTCTGTCCTGTCATCATGTGTGTTATTTTCTGAGATAATATGGAGATGTCTGCTGTTTTCTAGCAAAAGTTACATAGGGGTTACACAAAATATCAGGCGGTTTTTCACCTGATATAATGTGTATCCCTTCTGTAAAACAGCAGGCATCTCCATATTATCTCATGTTGTTTATTGTGACCTGGTAAACAGAAAATAACACACATGAGGACAGGACAGACCCTTTGCATGTTAGGGGAGGGGATACACATTATATCAGGTAAAAAAACCGGCCTGATATTTTGTGTATCCCCTCTGTAACTTATATGGTAGACAGGTGAACAAAGCAGTTAATTGAAAAGCCATATTAAACTAAATTACATTAAAACAGAAATCACGTTAGAGGGCAGGGAGGGACGGCCGCAAAGCCGAGGAAAAAATCTTGTTCATAAACCAGCATGACTCACATAGATAGGCCGATCAGTCGGCCTATGTAGCTAAGGAGCATGTCAATATGGAACTTTGGAAAACACTGTCGATGAATCCACAATAATAAACGACGCATTAAACAATTCACACGTCGCCTTAATGTAACAGACAAATAAACGTATTTATTTAGTTAAATGAGACCCTTGTTACAATGGAAAACCCTGTCGAGTCTTCCACGTCGCTATTTGTTCCATTTAAGAGGTGAATTCGAAGTGCAGCAGCTAAACTCCGCTCTGAGTGCACGCGCGCTCCCGCGGCCAGGGGATACATATCCTGGCGGGGATAAGTACCTTGGCACGACAACTGTCGGTACCTTTTAACTATTTTATGTTTTGTTTTATTTTTTATCTTTTTCGAGCTGCAGGTGGGAGCACTGAGCTCCTGGAAACTAAACCCTACCTTACACCAGCAAAGAAGAAAACGTCAACAGGAAGCAAGAGAAGCATCTGCTGCTGCTAAAGGTTAGCTGTGCAGTGTGCTAACTTTCTAAACATGTAAACTTGATTCAGTTATTGTGCCGTTTGTGCAATTAAAACCGCAACATGTTGTAGCAGCAATAAAGTCGCTCAGTGTGCGGAAATGAAAGGTTTTAGTTCCCAGCTCAATGAACGCCACTTTAGCTTTTACCATTCATGCAGGTCCAACAGTGATACTACAGGTTTTTAGACGAACGTCACTGCCCTGCAGTTGTTTCATTTATACGTATAGTAGCGTTTGACAAGTATTATTATTATTATATAATCTCACTGTAATTTGTTTGAGATGTGTTCGGCCGGTACATATCAATTAACAGTTCAGTTGATAAAAAGCAGTGCAATTAAAACAATGAATAATGACTATAACAGTAATACCACTTATGATGTTGTAGGGTTAGTGATGCTATCAGAGGCTTATACTTTGCCCCCTTCATTTTAATCTTAAAATCCTTAAAACCACCAACAACAACCCTTTATCTTTACAGCATAAAACATCTTCTGTATCTGCGTGTTCCAACTCTTCACTGAAGCTCTACATTGCTTACACTGGGCTAAACATTTATTTTTCACAGCAGACGTTTTGACTTGTGATCCTAGGAACAGCACAGGTGTCATTAATGACAGTAACTATGGCTGCATCTCAGGCATGCTGGGTAACTAGCATGGCTTACTGGGTTACTTATACACTAAGTGGAATGTAGCCATCGTTAATGTTTTGGTTACACCTGTGCTCATGCTGCCGTGACAATTGTGTTTGTTGTGAAAAGGCCTATAACATTTCGTATTTGCATGGCTTCACCAGTACATCAAATAGAAATAAATTTATCTTTTTATACACGTTTCCCTTATAATCCACCACTGGAAATCTTTGAGAATTTTGTGATCTCCAGCTTAATATCAGGTTCTGTGTATTTGAACGTTCATTTACACAACATGGGGTCACTGTAAACTATAGTATTGAGAACATAGTATACCCTTTGTCTTTCTACAGGGGTTTTATTGGAATGTTACAGGGATGCTCTCAGCCCGAGGGCCTGGATATCACAAAAATCGACACGGCCTATATGAATTAGGCTTCATGTTAATAATATCCTCATCTTTTCTGTCCCCTTTTCCAATTGTTCTTGCTGTTTGCCTCCTCAGGTCACAATTTAACGAAAACAACCTGAATAAACCCTTAACTGTGGCTATTGATAAATGCAAAAATCATATAAAGTACAACAAAGTCACATAAAAAACGAAATACTACAGACACAACAGAGGTCAGTGTTTAAGAATTGTGAAGCTTGTATAGTTACAGCCCTGATTTCCCAACAACACACACACACACACACACACACACACACACACACACACACACACACACACACACGCAGAAAAATAAGCTTATTCTCAGCTCGGCACTTTCATCAGCACGGTTTTCTGTTATTAGTTGAACTAAACACAAATACGTGTGTGTATGTGTGTGTATTTTAGGGGGGGTATTAAGAGCATTAATTGTACCGTCACATTGATAACTACATGACAGAAATCCAAGCATGTCTAAATAATAGGGGATCACACAGTCAAATACCAGTAAAATACAATCCCAAAATCTGTGGTGTAGGCAGGAAGCCATCAATTCTGGGGACAAACCGGTCAATAATCCTCTCTAATTTTGTCTTGATGTAGGTTTGAACAACACAGTAATCTGATCAATTCTGCCACTACCTATGTGAATTATGATTATGAATCTCTAATCTCTAAAATAATACATTATTATGAAAGAACAAGCTTTTTTTAAACTGACTAAAGCTCCATTTACAGCGGACCTTGGTTGTATTTAGCAGTTTAGAAAATCCTAATCGGAGGCTGCACTCCAAGCAGCTCTATTCTAACAGCATGCTCGGTGGCTGCAGGTTTTGGGCTGTTTTATGTTCATTCAATGTAAGTGAAAGTAAAATTACACCAACCAAATGGGAGGATTATTATTACTCTTTTCATATGAGTGAATTTCTGTAAACAGTGTAGCAAAATCGATTAAGTTGTGAATTGTAAGTGTCCAACACTGTTTTTAAGAGTGCCAGAAGACATTAGGGTCCAAAGCAGGACATCTGTGTCATCATGCCCACGTGCCGCTGCATCTCTACAAGCTGAAAAAGATTTTCCGAGCCTGGGGTCACGTTCACCATTTCCTCCTCTGCAGGTCTCCAGCATGGCGGGCAGACGGACTCTGAAGGCCGTGCTCATCGACCTGAGTGGAACTTTACATATAGAAGACACAGCAGTGGCCGGGGCGCAGGACGCCCTGAACAGGTAGAATGGAGGGTCTAGAGTCACGAGTGCATGAATGAAATTTAAATGAACAATGTTGCTGCACGTCTTCTGAAGCAAACGTGTCTTCTGGGATCATTGTGTCATTCATTTTGTTATCATAGATTTATATGAATCCTGAATGTGCTTTTAATTGCAAGATGTTTGCTTTTGTGTGCTGGTGCTGTCAGGTTACGCCAGGCGTCTGTAGCTGTGAAGTTTGTGACCAACACAACTAAGGAGAGTAAGAGGAGCTTACTGGAACGACTGCAACGTCTCAACTTTGACCTCCAGGTAAAAACATCCAAAGCCATATTTAATTCAGTGCATGCCTTACTGTAATGTTTAAGTTATAATTTCCCATGAGGGGATTTCGTAAAAAAAAGATCAACACAAAAGTGATTATTTTGCTGTTTTTGACCTCTGGAGGGCTACCTTTTTTCCTGAATCCAGGAAAAAGAGATCTTCACTTCACTGAGTGCAGCGAGGAGTTTGTTAGAGCAGAAACAACACAGACCGCTGCTGTTGGTGGAGGACAGCGCACTGGAAGATTTCACTGGTGTGTGTGTGTGTATATATATGTATGTGTGTGTGTCCATAGCAAACAACCTTACAATAAAATAAAAAATTTGATTTTGTTACCTCGAGATATTGTTATTATTGTTTGTCAGTATTGTTGTTGAATTATTGTTTATTACTCTGCTAACCAGTGCTGTCAGCTGATATTCCTTGTATTTCCATTCCAATCTGTCTTTTCTTCAGTGTCAACAAACAATGTTGTATACGTGAATCTGTAGTTATTAGTACTTAGTAAATTACTTGCTAAATGAAAGGAGCAAAAAAAAAAAACATAGCAGGGTTAAAGTGATGGACTAATCCTACTGTATGTACGTCTTTCCATTTGCAGGTATTGACACGTCAGAGCCAAACGCTGTTGTCATCGGACTCGCTCCTAATCACTTCAACTACCAAACGCTCAACAAGGCTTTCAGGTGGTTCACTCATTCATAAGACACATTTTTCAGTGAACCACAGAACATTTGAGTTCCAATTATGTTTAGGTTTTCCTGACAGGTCACGTAACGGCTCAGATTATGTTACGGTCTAGTTTTTCTCACTGGTATGAGAAAGCAAAATCAAGTTTCTAATTTGCCTTCCATTTCTTTCCTACTGTGCTATTTCCTTAAAGAGTGGGTCAAAATCATCTATGACTTGCTTTTTTTACCAGTTTAAAATGCAGTCTATGATAGAACAGTACCAAAGTCAGTAACTCTGTAAAACATGCCATCTAAACTTTGTAGTACTTCCCTTCTTTATGCTTTTTATTATTTTTGATAAAGACAGTGAAGCCTGTTAATCAAGTGTATTCCTCCCCAAGAATGATTCTGGATGGAGCGCCTCTCATCGCCATCCATAAGGCCCGGTACTACAAATGTAAGGATGGTTTGGCCCTCGGCCCCGGGCCCTTTGTAACGGGACTTGAGTACGCCACAGACTGCAAAGCTACTGTGGTAGGAAAGCCGGAACAGACGTTTTTCACACAGGTTAGACATTTATACTTGTACGTGTTTCCACCTTTTTACTCAAGGAAGAAAAGAGAAGAGGCTTTTGTATTCATAACAAACATTTTAAAACACATTGTTACTTGAAATCCAACTCTAGATATGATTCTATGATAAGTTTTTGTTGACCAACTGTAGAGTTCATTTTTAGCAAGTCAGATTTCTGTATTTCTTGTGAGTTTTTTTGTTTTTGGTATTGTCTGAACTGATTTCATGGTTATGAAACTTGAATAACCTCTAAACAAGACCTCTTTTCTCATTTTCTTTTGGTTGCTTCCTTCAAATAGGCTCTGTCTGATTTAGGATGTAGCCCCAATGAAGCTGTCATGATAGGCGATGTAAGTATATTGTCAATTGTGATTAATTAAGAGCAAATAAGTTCATTTAAACATTTAGTGGAGAGACTTAATTTTCAATACTTGATAACAATGTTAATAAGCTTGTAGAAAAATCCCTCTGTTCCACCCCAAATAAAATACAACTTTATTAGGTAGTAATAAAACAACTTATAGCCATTTGCACAGCAGCCTGAGAACATGAGTATAGTAACATATATTGTTTGCTGTGGTTTGTGTCCCGTTGCTATTATAGGATGCCAGAGATGATGTGGGCGGGGCTCAGAACGCAGGAATGATGGGAATTCTGGTCAGAACCGGTAAGTAAAACGTCCTCCTCCAGTTTATTCTCATGCCTCAGCAGTTTCTGTTGTTTCTCTTATCCTTCCACTTCTTCTTTTTCCTGTCTCTACCTTAACTTCCCTGACAGCAGCACATTGACCAGAAATTGTGGTTCTTTTTTTGTCTCTTCCTCATCTCTCCATCTTCTTCTTCCACTTATGTTATACATGTCATGGTATTTTCCCTTGGATCTCATTAGCTACAGTAAATACTGATCCAATTAGTACAGGGTATATGCAGGAATCCTAAATTTATTTTTAATTAGACCCTTTACATATACTCACTGTATTTTAAGACTTAGAGTTATAACCAGTTACATAAGTGACACACATTTACTTGCATTTACTGATTGATTGTAAGATAGCACAACAACAACAGTCTTAGTTTATGATAATTCCTTGGAGCACTGTATCAATACAACATAATTCAGATAGACGGGGTGCATAAGAGAATGCGTTAAGTGAGTAACCCAATGCAAGGTTCAGTAATACACGATAGATAGAAACACAATCTGTTTTTTTTTAGGTTGTTAATCAATTTCAATGATCGATTATTTTTGCATCTACAAAGCCTTCTATTAAATCGCAATCGAAGATGCGCTTATGAATTGGATTTTAAATTATTTATGCCAATATTTTCCTGTAAAGCAATGTGTTCGCAGAGTCTTAAAGAGTATTAAAAGTTGAAAAATTGCATTTGTATTTCTTACATTCTATGCAATGATTAAATTCACACAAACGTAAGCATACAACCTCCTTGGCAAATATTGAAAACAAAACTACAAAATGTTTTACCTCCTGAAATGGTGTATAAGACTTTTCAATACTTTCTAAGGGCCCAAATTGTCACTAAATTAAATTTAGCAACTTTTAAAGACTCTGTGGACATCCTCTATTATAATTATTATTGTTTTTGTGGTTGATGGGATTTCACTTTCTCTCCTGTCAGGTAAATACAGAGAAGGAGATGAGAATAAAATCAACCCTCCTCCCCACCTGACATGTGCCAGTTTCCCAGAAGCTGTCGAACACATCCTGAAGAACCTGCTATAAGATAGAAGGAACAACAGAAGTCTACAGTTTCAGTGTCTTCATCCTAGACATCCAAAAATGTTCCCCTCATCCCCTCAGCACGATTAAGGAAAAATAACCATCCTGTAATCTTCCGAAATCAAAAAGATACATTTACATAAAAAGTCCATCATGTCTCAGGTCTATTATGTTATGTGAAAGGAAAAAGCATGCATTTCAAAAGTACCCACCATCTGTTGTCACAAGAACACGTTTTGTCATGTTATCATAATGTATGATTATAAGTTTGAATAAATAAATATAGGTACATTTAATATTGATATATGAGGGTGTGTAATGTGTGAGAGAGAAAAATAAGTTAGATAGGAAAGCCCTAAGATAATTGCTCTTTATTCTGATTTCCTGACATACTATACAATGGCAATTATTTTGACATATTATAGTGACATACAAAACTATGACTTGCTGACAATTTTATGAATTTTTTTATGACATACTATAATATGACTTTTTATGACAGTATTATAACATACTATTCTATGACTTTTTTTTCCGACAAACTAAACTATGACTTCATGATTTTCTTCGACAGTAATAGTATGAGTTTTTCCACATACTATACTAAGACTTTTTTCGACATGCTATACTATGACTTTTTTTCAACATACTACATAATGACTTTTTCAACGTGCTGTACGTTTTTTCCACACTACTATGAATTTATTTCGACATACGACTTTTTTGCTGACATACTATACTATGACTTTTTCATGTTTTTGTTAGACATGTTATACTATGACTTTTTAGAGATGTGTACATTCAAAAGTTGTTTTAGTCGTGCAACAGAAAACTCAGATTGGACAGATAGTCTAGCTAGCTGTCTGGATTTACATGGCAGAGATCAGAGAAAGGTTTAACCATAGTCCACATAAATCAACTGGAGTTTAAAATGCCAGCACAAAGAAACCTCAAGGCAACGGATATCCCGTCTAAATTAGTGAAATCCAGTGGAATTTCCGTCGGCAACGGAGCAATCTAATTTTTTTCTCTTCTTGTTGATTTTCTGTGATTTGTGTTGTCTTATTTCATTATGTGGTTATAAAGGTATACAAATCTGTTTGTACATAGGTTGTGTATCTTGTATATTTTCACTGTGACGTGATTTGTGTTGTAATAAGTGAATAAATATGTTTTGATTCAATAAAAAGATTTTAAAGTATGAATCAAATTTGACTACTGCATACTGACTTTTGTATGGTTTTAATTTACTTCTTTTCGATAAACTATAGTATGACTTTTTTATGACTTTTTTCGTTATGTTATACTGTTATTTTTTCCCGACAAACTATACTTTGAATTTTTTTTTGTATGTCGAAAAAGTGATAAAAAAAGTCATAGTATAGTATGTCGAAAAAAAGGGATGAAAAAGTAATAGTACAGTATTTTGAAAAAAATGATAGTATAGTATGGCAAAAAGTCATAGTATGGTATGACGAAAAAAGTCATAGCAAAGTATGTTAATAAAGTAATAAGAAAGGCATAGTATAGTATGTTGAAAAAGTTCATCATGCTATACTGTTATTTTTTTCCGACATACTGTACCTTGACTTTTTTTGGTATGTCGAAATAGTGATAAAAAAGGCATAGTATAGTATGTCTAAAAAAGTAATAACAAAGGCATAGTATAGTATGTTGAAAAAGTGATTAAAAAAGTAATATTATAGTATGACAAAAAAATTGAAAAAAGTAATAGTATAGTATATTGAAAAAAAGTCATAGTATAGTATGTCCAAAAAAGTGATAAAAAATTCATTGTATAGTAGGTCGAAAACAGGGATAAAAAGTCATAGTATAGTATAACGAAAAAAAGTGATAAAAAATTCATAGTATAGTAGGTCGAAAAAAGTCATAGTATAAATGGTATGTTGAAAAAGTGATGAAAAAAGGCATAATATAGCATGTTGAAAAAAGGGATAAAAAGTCATAGTATAGTATGTTGAAAAAATTTATAAAAACGTCATAGTATACTATGTCAAAAAAAGTGAAAAAAAGTCATAGTATAGTATGTCGAAAAAAGTGATAAAAACGTCATAGTATAGTAGGTCGAAAAATGGGATAAAAAGTCATAGTATAGTATAACAAAAAAAGTGATAAAAAATTCATAGTATAGTATGTCGAAAAAATCACAGTATAAATGGTATGTTGAAAACGTGATAAAAAAAGGCATATTATAGCATGTTGAAAAAAGGGATAAAAAATCATAGTATAGTTTGTCGAAAAAAGGGATAAAAAGTCATAGTATAGTATGTCGAAAAAATCACAGTATAAATGGTATGTTGCAAAAGTGATAAAAAAAGGGATATTATAGCATGTTGAAAAAAGGGATAAAAAATCATAGTATAGTTTGTCAAAAAAAGGGATAAAAAGTCACAGTATAGTATGTTGGAAAAAAGTGATAAAAAGTCATAGTATAGTAGGTCGAAAAAAGGGATAAAAAGTCATAGTATAGTATAACAAAAAAAGTAATAGTATAGTATGTTGGAAAAAAGTGATAAAAAGTCATAGTATAGTAGGTCGAAAAAAGGGATAAAAAAGTCATAGTATAGTATGTTGAAAAAATGTATAAAAACGTCATAGTATAGTATGTCAAAAAAAGTGAAAAAAAGTCATACTATAGTATGTCGAAAAAAGTGATGAAAAAAAAGTCATATTATAGTATGTTGAAAAAAAGTGATAAAAAGTCATAGTATAGTATGTTGAAAAAAAGGGATAAAAAAGTCATAGTATAGTATGTTGAAAAAAGTGATAAAAAAGTCATAGTATAGTATGTCAAAAAAAGGGATAAAAAGTAACAGTATAGTATGTTGGAAAAAAGTGATAAAAAGTAATAGTATAGTATGTTGGAAAAAAGTGATAAAAAGTCATAGTATAGTATAACGAAAAAAGTAATAGTATAGTATGTCGAAAAAAAGTCATAGTATGAATGGTATGTTGAAAAAGTGATAAAAAAAGGTATATTATAGCATGTTGAAAAAAGGGATAAAAAGTCATAGTATAGTTTGTTGAAAAAAGGGATAAAAAAGTCATAGTATAGTATGTTGAAAAAAAAGTGATAAAAAAGTCATAGTATAGTATGTCGAAAAAATCACAGTATAAATGGTATGTTGAAAAAAAGTGATAAAAAAAGTCATAGTATAGTTTGTTGAAAAAAGGGATAAAAAAGTCATAGTATAGTATGTTGAAAAAATGGATAAAAAACGTCATAGTATAGTATGTCAAAAAAAGTGAAAAAAAGTCATACTATAGTATGTCGAAAAAATCACAGTATAAATGGTATGTTGAAAAAGTGATAAAAAGGCATATTATAGCATGTTGAAAAAAGTGATAAAAAGTCATAGTATAGTATGTCGAAAAAAGTGATAAAAACGTCATAGTATAGTATATCAAAAAAAGTGATAAAAAGTCATAGTATAGTATGTCGAAAAAATCACAGTATAAATGGTATGTTGAAAAAGTGATAAAAAAAGGCATATTATAGCATGTTGAAAAAAGGGATAAAAAGTCATAGTATAGTATGTCGAAAAACGTAATAAAAAATTCATAGTATAGTATGTCGAAAAAAGTGAAAAAAGTCATAATATAGTATGTCGAAAAAAGTCATATTATAAATGAAAAAAGTGATTAAATACTATACTATATTATGACTTTTAATCATTTTGTTCAATATACTATGACTTCTTTATCTCTAATTTCAACATACTATACTATGAATTGTTTATCACTTTTTTCAACATACTCTACTATGACTTTTTATCACTTTTTTCGACATACTATACTATGACTTTTTTTCGACATACTATACTATGACTTATTTCGACATACCATACAATTACTATGTACTATAATACTGTCTTTTTCATGACTTTTATTTTTAAATGGTATACTATGACTCAGATTTTTTTCATCTTTTTTTCAGACACTGACTTTTTTCTAAATTTTTTTCACCATACTATTCTATGACTTTTATATGATTTCTTTCCGATATTCTAGGACTTTTTCTCAACATACTATACTGACTTTTTAATGATTTTTTTCAACATGCTATGCTATGACTTTTTTTCATGCCATACTATGACGTTTTCATGATTTTTTTCGACAAATAATTCTCTCCCTTTTGAAGAAATGACCACAGTACCTCCAGGTGCGCAACTTTCTTGAATTTCTGATGAAGTGTGGCAGTCTGCAGTTTCAAGAATTCATTCTACATCAATTTGCATTAAACATGGTTTATTACAGTTCAAGTTGATACATAGATTACACTTTTACAGATTTTTGATAAAACCTGTTCCCGCTGCCATAAAGATGAAGACACTCTGTACCATTTGTTTTGTAGTTGGCCAAGTGTTTTGACAATCTGGTCGGCCATTTTTTAAATATTCCCTAAAATTTGTAGCAAGGAGAAACAACCAGACCTAGGAATTGCTTTATTCACTGGCTCTCACAGGTGTGCAGTGTGATGCATTGGCCTTTCTGTCATTATTGGCACAGCGATTAGTGTTGATCCACTGGAAATCTGTCAAACCGCCATCACACTCTAAGTGGATAGAAAGTGTTATGGCACATGTCAAGCTTGAAAATCTTAGATACTCTACAAGGGGCTCTGTGACAAAATTCTAGAAGCCCTTCCTCTCTTACTTCTAACAAACAATTGTATTCAAGTAGTAAGCATAGACTTCCTGAACTTAAACCCCCCCCCACCCTTCTTTTTTTCTCTTATTGATTTTCTGTGATGTGTGTTGTCTTATTTCATTACGTGGTTGTATGTGTATGTAAATCTGTTTGTATATACTTTGTGTATCTTGTATCACTGTGGTGTTTTGTGCTGCGATGAGTAAAAAAGTATGTTGGACAATTCAATAAAAAGATTTTTAAAAATGACATCTGTGACTTTTTAGATTTTTTGACATACTATGACTTTTTTCGACATACTAAACTGTGATTATTTTTGACATACTATGCTGTGACTTTTATGATTTTTTCGACATACTATAAAATGATTTTCAAGACTTCTTTGACGTTTTTTTTGGATTTTTACGACATACAATACTATGACTTTCATGATTTTTTTTTACAATTACCATCCAATGAATTTCTTTTGATTTTTTCCCGACATACTATACTTTGACTTTTTTTTGACATACTATACTATGACTTTTTTTTTACAATTTTTTCCAACATACGTATACTGACTTTTTATGATTTTCGACTTACCATTTTATTATTATTATTACTTCTAACAAACAATTGTATTCAAGTAGTAAGCATAGACTTCCTGAACTTAAACCCCCCCAAAAAAAATTATTACTATTTTTTAACAACAGAAGTCTACAGTTTCATTTTCTTATAGAATCGCCAGTTATCAATGTTATAGCCTATTGGTGTTTTAACAATGGAGGGAAGGAAGTTATTGAATTATTTCCCTCATCCTAGACATCCTAAAATGATCCCCTCATACCCTCAGCACGATTAAGGAAAAATAACCATCCTGTAATCTTCATTGATCATGCCAAAATCAAAAAGATACATTTACATAAAACTGTCAGACTACATTCTCCAGTGCAGAATGTTAAAAAGTAAAAGCAAATCATGCATTTCAGAAGTATCCACCATTTTTTGTCACAATAACATGTTTTGCCATTATATCATAATGTATAAATGTAAGTTTAAATCAGCTGGTATTGGTTATCATTGTGCTCATGATCCTTACAGATAAACTAAATTAAGCAAGACTGCATAAAATATAGTACCATTGGCTCAGAATATAGTTTTTGGGTTCTTGTTCAGGGGTTTGTATTCACACCCATGTCAAAAGATTGATACTGAAAAATTCATTTGAGAGGCAAAAACGAAAACAAGGCTGAAGAAATTTGAGGAGTGAGAAGATCTTTAATCGTCAAATATTTCACCAGATGTCATGGGGACACATTGAGTTAATTAAATGATGTTAAACTTACTAAAGTAATGATGTTTTTGACTATTTACACATCAGGGTGTGTAATGTGTGTGAGCTTAAAATAAGTTATTTCGGAAAGCCCTGATAAAGAGCAATCTTATCATGGCTTCCACCAAGTGTAACGGCATTAGGTCAGTTATTATACAAAACCTTCTCCGTCACATATGCAGTAGTGTTCGTTAAAAAAAGTATTTTTTCTCATGTCAAAATGTGTCTGTGTGTCAGACAGACTCGTACTCTCTCTCCCAGGCTGTGTATTTGTCCATCAGGTTTCGAGCCGAGGGTTTGGTGTGCGTGATGACTTCCAGGAAGTCAGCTGTTGTCACAGTTTCCAGCTGGATGGCAGGCACGTCAGTGTCTCCTGTGAAAGAGAATTCCAGTGAGGTTACAGTGTTTTATTCAGGGGCACTTGACAGAAAACATGGCTGTTATTGGGGTCGATCTTCTGATGTGGTAGTAGGTTGTTAAACCACTAGGACTCTCTCTCTTTGTGTGTGTGTGTGTTGTCCTACCATCCTGATGGGACTCCAGAGCATCAAAGATCTTGCGGACTGGTCTCATGGCAGCCTCCTTACACACCAGTCGTATATCAGAGCCAGAGTAACCCTCCATCCCCTGAAACACACACACACACACACACACACACACACACACACACATGAAGATGAACATTAATGACAGGCAACACATGAGTCACATTTTATTTAATCCCAAACAAGGCAATTATTAATGAATACTTAAAAAACGAAATAGATAAAGGATAAATAACACTTGTTAAATTGTCTAAAAGCTATAGTGCGTAGTTGCTGTCGCCCTCATGGGGAATTATAAGTAATGACAACAACACTGTCAGAGAAGCCACATGACGCAATCCTTCTGTGATCCTGCAAAAACCCCACCCCTCCTCCACGCAGTTGCTAGTAGCGTTTATTCCGTCAAATCAAGGAGGACACAGAGGATAAAAAATAAATAAATACATGATGGACTCTTCAGAAGAGGTAATTATCTTGTAGTTTTTATGTCCTCTTCGTCTCCAAACTGAACAATGCTGTTGTTTTTTCTCAGCGGTGATCACTCAAGCTTCTACGCGCAAAGTCGTCGGATGATGGCATTTTGTAAACATAGCCATACTGAGAAATACAGACAGTTTTGTGGAGCTGATAGGCTTAATTAGCTTTGTATTAACTCATATGGCAATGGCATGAATGTGAACGAAATGTGAATTAATGAACGGACGTTCATTAATATAAAATAGTTGCACACTATAGCTTTAACGAGTCTTACTGTAACACACCTTCGCCAGAGTTTCATAGTCCAGCTCAGTTCGTAGCTCCACCCCTCCTGTGGAGCTGAGAGGAGGCAGCCAATGAGAGATCATGGCTTGGCGAGCTGGCGAGGAGGGAAGACTAACTATAATCCTCTTTTCTAACCTCCTCAGCATGGCATGGTCCAGTTCCCTGAGCAAAGAGCAGGAACAGTCAGACAAACTGTGTACAGCATTTTATTACTCGTTAACTTTTAGTCCAAATATCCTGAATAATTCATATTTTTATTATTCAATTTCATTTCATTATCTACATAAGAAAATGCACCTTGTTTTGGTATAACTTGGTAAAAAAAAAACAACACATTTTTTATGCTGCAAGTTTTGCTAATTAGTAAATAATATTCTTTTAGGAAATCATCTCAACCCAAAAAGCATTAAGTTGAGCAAGATAAATAAAAAGAAATAAAGCATGGAGGAAAATCGAAGAAAATGATGCATGTGCAAATCTGCCATTCTCAAAACTGACATCTCTATTTGTAGATGCTCTGGCAATACAAACGCACCGATTTGTTGTCATTATCTTTACGCAAGAGGAAATACTGATGGCCATCGAGGTTTGTACATAATGTGGTGTGTGTCTATGTTTAGGTATTACCAAGGAAGGTTGGAGGCAGCTAGTACAAACACCAGGTCCTCTGATTTGGCCAGTCCGTCCATCTGAACCAGCAGCTCAGTCTTCATCCTGCGACTCCCCTCATGCTCTCCTCTGAAAACACACATCAGTCTGTTGGTACATCAAATTTATATTCACCACCACGAGTCTTTTAATGCTCTTTATAGTGACCTGAATATATAGTAACTATAGAATCAATCTAGTCAGTCTTTGTACAGTGTTCTGCCCATTGTCTCCTTAGATTAATAAAGAACTTCATAATTATAGCTAAAGTGATCATTTTAAATGATCTTTTTGGGGTAATATTTTATTTATTCTGTTTATTATACATGATCATTTAGAACTATTTTAGTGCAGTTTTGACTCTATATTTTTTGTTTATATTCATGAATACTCTGCATCTGCATTCAGACCTTTATTATGGCTAAATGGTATATATAGTTAATATAAATTCACTATAATATTATCATATATATATAAAATTAAATGTCTGATGTAATATGGCAGTAAGAAAAACATCTCTGGGTTCACAAATTACAGATGTCTCACAGAGAGTTAACTGTCTTACTCAAGGACAATTTTACAGGAGACATGGGCTCACAAACATCATTGGTCATTTTCTATTCCCCTAAAACTTCAGAACTGGGAAGAAAAAAAAAATCAGTTAGCACATTTTGTGGTTCAGCTTACCCCATGCTCGTTCCTCTCTGGCTCATCACTGACTCCAGCTCGTCCAAGAAGATGGTGGATGGGGCGTGGTACCTGGCCAGTTCAAACAGAACCTGCAGACAAGTTACATACATTTACACAAATCCACAGTAAAACATGCAAAGTACAGGAGACAATGTATGTAACATTAAACATGTTTTTTTTTTTTTTTTTAAATGTTGCATTTGACCTGTTGTGTGTGTTGAAGAATAACCTACCCTGACCAGTTTCTCAGAGTCTCCTCTCCACTTGCTGACGATGCTGGAGGCTGAAATGTTGAAGAAGGTCGTCTTACACTCTGTAGCCACGGCCTTGGCCAGCAGCGTCTTACCCGTACCTGTGTGTATGTGAGTCAGATTGTCACAACAGTCCATGTCAGGAAGAATTCCAAATTGTTGGACTTTTTAGACTGGAAATGAGGTTTACCTGGGGGGCCATAGAGCAGCAAGCCCTTCCACGGAGACAGAATGCCTGTAAATAGCTGGGGGTACTGTAAAAAAAAGAGAGAGGAGTAAAATATGAAAAAGCACAGACAAACCTTTAGTAAATCACATAATTTAAAATAAAATAAAATGTTTTATAGCTGCAAACATAATCTTCCAGCAACAAAACATACATTTACATACATATCTTCTGCGGACCAATCAGAAGCTGAACTGTGTGCAAAGAAAGCTGATTTGCTTGAGGTACAGCTGAGTCAGTACTGCAAATACCACATAACACAAATTAATAAAATTTTAGGTGGCAAACAGAGACTAAGTCAAATCACCAAACTGACCTTATACCCTAGAGAATGAATAATAATGGAGACAGAAGTTGGGGATTGTGGGAAGGTGGAGGTATGGCGTTATTCAATAAAACGGGCCAGAATAGAGGATAGACACATCAGTCCTCATCTCCGTCTGTAAATGTCAAGAGGATGCAGACAACCTGATTTGTTGTCATCATATCCATGAGAGAGGTCCAGGTGATGATGATAGAAGTGTGTGTGTGTGTGTGTGTGTGTGTGTGTGCGCCATGTTTTATTTGTATGTGCAATATCTGTATGCAGCTGCAAAACTGTGTGAATGTGGCTGTGTATAGAAAGTCTACATGGCATTGCAGGTGTGTGTGTTCCTGCCTCCCTGCCTATCTATCAATCTGTGCATGTGTGTGTTACCATATTATCCCAGATATAGATTTAATGTCAACCTAACAGACTAGTCTGACCCGGCCGCCCTCCTTTTCTTTAAGTCCTTTAAAGTAGATGTATTCAGAATCGAAGACGGGTGACCGGTGCTGAAATACCAGCGTGCCCAGGCAGCGGCCGCACCTTAATGGGATAGACGACGGCCTCTTTGACTAATCGCTTTGCGTCCTCCAGGCCGATGATGTCCTCCCACCGCACGTTGGGGCTGTGCAAATAGATGTCCTTTAGGGGTGAACGCACACACAAACACACAGAGTGAGGGATGCATGTGGAAGACATCAGCTTGATATAAAAACACACACACGCACGCACACACACACACACGCACACGCACACGGGTGTGATTAGGCTTGTGTAAATAGGTGTCCTTTAGAGTGTAACTTCACATAAGGGGAATAGATAGAACCTAGGCCTTCATTAATACATCAGATCAATCCATTCCAACAAAGCTCTTTACTGCTCCCTGGTGGACTTATTTGGTATCACTTTAAGCATATTTTGTCAAGTAGGAAGCCACAAGTTGAGATCAAATCAGCCTCTCTACATGTTTTGAGCATGGGTTTTCTTGTTTGTCAGTGTTTTCAATATAGTATTTGTGCATGTGTGTGTGTGTGTGTGTGTGCGTGTAGTACCCTGCTGATGATTGCAGCAAGTTCTCTCATCTCGCCGCTCATTCCAGAAAAGCCACTGAGGGGCTTCAGCAGCCGTTCCTGCAACACAGCATAAAATCATGATTATTGGTGATAGTGAAGTACTTATCGTAGTTTTACTATTGTTTGATTTGTGCCATTCTAATATAATAAAAATGGCATGTAAAATATATATTTTTGCACGTTTTACACACTATAACTACCATGTGGTCTGAGTCACTGCCAGCTCCTTTGACAGCGTCATTGATTGAAACTTTGCCGTCAGTCATCTGGCCCTAAGACGGGCAACACAAGATTTGAACTCATTTAGACGAACAAAGGCATATAAAAAATAAATAAAATTAAAAAAATAAATTAAAAAAAAGCAGTGATTCAGTTTTTTATGAAAGGGTGTACATATCGAGTACATATTTATCAGTTTGTGTATGCTTAAGTAAAAAGAAAAAAAACATTTGAAAATGTTAAATTTCTGCAAAATCATCACAGATGACAGGGAATTCTCATTAGGATTTGCTGTTCATTTGTAGTCTCACTAGTAGTGAGGGTTAGTAATGCCTGAAACGTAAATTTGATCACCTTCATCCGTAAATAACATTTATTTCCCAGTACCTTTCTGTTATTGGCTGCCTCCCCAGCTGGTCCATTTCTGATGGAGGACACGTTAAGACCAAACTCTGACAACTCTGGAGGAACAGCAGAACCATTCTCCTGGAAACACAGTCGTCTGGATGTCAGAATAACCACCTTTTATTTTGGTTGTGCTGTGGTTAATCTTTGGTTGTGCTGTGGTTAATGCTATACATTTGTATGTGAACTGGCAGTTGTCCTCTTGGCTCCATTTCCAGACTTTGGGCTCTGGGACGGGTTGATTTTGGGAAGAGGCTTCACAGCTGAACAGGGACTCCTGATGGACAAAGACATAGATAATATATTCATCAATGGATGAAGCAAACTATCATTGGTAGATGTTTCTGTCTCAAATTAATCAATCATACTTGCACTTCCAAGCACACCTACCCTTATTCAACATCACTGTCAAATCAGTGTAATGCTTCTTTAAATCAAGAATTACAATGTTGTTTTTGTTGTGTATTTTACTTATTTTGTTTATATGATTAGCATGTATGGACAGTGTAAACCCTGAACATGAAATGAAAAAGAAAGGTACGAGAGATGGAGAGACTCACCTTTTTACACTACCACTTCTTGCATTCCTGTTCTCACCTTGACATAAAAAAACATTATATTTGAGATTTAATGACTACATCCCAATAATTCAGAAATTAGCAGCAAATTTGATCGCATTGGGCATGAGGTATGATTTCACAGTTGCTTCATGTCTTAGTGGAGGTCATATACCTGGTTCTGCTGTTCTTCTGATAAGTTTGGGATATTTCTGGAACTTAACGTAGTGATAACTCTCGTATTCCATCAGCACCATCTCCAGATCGATGTTATCACAGACCTCGAACCTCCTCACACCTCCATTAGTCTCCTGGTCCAAGGCCACTGCTGCAGACACGTAGCTGGTGAATGGACACACGCAAGATCTCACACACATACACGCATGATCCTTGGAAAGATCAAAAAGTAACAAAGCAAGGTCAAATATGTCCGATGTCTTGTGCTGTGAGCCTGGGCAGTCGAACATGATTTAGTTTTAATGTGTTTTGTTGACGAGTTGCATGTAGCCTATAAAGTCAGACACTTTCTGTAAACGCACACATGCACGCACGCACGCACGCACGCACCCGATGCTGTGTCATCGGTGTGAATGTTTATCTGATGAGCAGGCGGCACCTTGTACGGCAGCCTTGGCCACTGTGTTTGAATGGTGAATGGTTCCTGTACTATGTGAAAGCGCTTTGATTAGTCGTTAAGACTAGAAAAGCGCCATATAAATACAGGCCATTTACATTTATTTACACAACTTCATACTGACCCTTGCCCCAGCAGGTGGTGGTAAATGAGGATGAGGAGGCTCTTCCTCCTCATCTCAGTCCTCAGCTCATCCTGTTGGACAGCAACACAGAACACAGTTGTCATTATTGATATTAATTAATAACAAGATAAGTCAAGTCAAAATATCTGCTTTTAAAAAGGTCTAAAGTCCAGTAATAGTACTTGAGAATTATATTCTAGTACCCTTTACTTCCCTGTAGTTGACACCATAGACTGTTAAAATAAGTCTATGGTTGACACGTGGAGAGCATCATAGAGGGTAGTGCATTGGGATCATGGACGTATAATAAAACCTGGATATAGCGTTCGAAGCGTAGCCCTGTTCATTCCTAGGAGTTGCTCAGTGGTTGGGATCGATGGAGAGAGACAAAATCCCAGTAGAGGGCGACAAATTGCCACAAACGACAACCACCTGACTGGGTATCTAGGCAACCTGTAGACGCTGATTAGTTGTGTCACAGGATGCGTGCTAAACTAGCCTCTATGAAACTAGCTAGCCGGATTAGCTCAACGGCTAAATGCTAGCCAAGTTAATTGTGACAGTTTAGCTAACTAGCTTTTGTTTGCTGCATAAAATATGTGTAGAATGCAACGACCTGGCCCTGAATAGATGTTATTATCAGTATAACGTTGCTTGTCATCTGAGACAGCGAATTAGGCCATAAGCAGAGGTAGCTAACGTTACTTTACATGCACCCCTTATCCCAAGTATCATTGCTAGTTAACGTTAGCTAAAAGTTGTTAGCTTGCAGCAAAAACAAAACCCCTTGTTCACTTACCGCTTCCCGGGCTTGGTGGGCGACTTTCATAGATTGATATGAGAGCTCCATCATGATCCCTAAAGGTTACTGAGACAGTGGTTATGCTAAGTCAGTTTCCTAATGTCCATCAGTAGTTTTTAAAGTCTGTTCAACGTGTTTCTGTGTGAGGTCATATGTTTTGTCCCTCGGGGATACCGTACACACAGGTATTCTTGTCTCTTGTCTGTCTCTTCCATAGACTCTACTGTCCCTGTGTGTGTGCGTGTAAATACCATTGACTGTAAATATTAACAGTCTATGGTAAATACAAACAACACTGAGGAGAGCACAACGCTGTTAAACAATGACAATGCAACAGAACTGCCCAAATTAATATTAGTCTTGTATTAGATAGCAATACATGTGGACAAAAAAGCCAAAAGCTCTGGAAAAGGAATTGTGGACCTCTGGTTAAGATGTTTTTTTTTTTTTTTGTCTAAGAAAAACATATTATGTGACGAGTAGTTTAAACTGGTAAGTCTTCATAAATTATAGTTAAATAATAACTTATCTGACTGTATTCTAATTTTCCAGCAAATCACATGCACAATGATAGTACATACAGAACTATATTACGTTGCACTGCTGTTGTGATATTTTCGTTTTAGTTTCTTTTACTCAAAATAATGCCATCAGATGAAAAACTCAACTTCAGCCTCATTGTGAGATGTTCCTACTGAGATGGTGTAAAAAATATTTCTATCCAAAAATATCAAGTGATGCGATACTGAATATGTCCACTAGAGAGCAGGGAAGAACTTTGCTGTTAAAGCTATGTAATAATAAAGGCCCAGGGGTCATCTCCCTTTATCTGACAATTCATTCTAAAGGACACCTATTTATTCCAGCCTAATTGCACAATGATATGTATGGAGTGTTTTTGTATATACATGCATACAGACTGGCTTTCTACTAGTGTGACTGTGAATCTTATTTTGTATCGTTTGTATCCATCCTTTGCAATGGTTTCTACTTGCATCCCTCACTCTGTGTGTGTGTGTGTGTGTGTGTGTGTGTGTGTGTGTGTGTGTGTGTGTGTTCACCCCTAAAGGACATTTATTTAGCCACAAGGTAGGACGGGAGGATATCATTAGTCTGGAAGACATTGAGTGATTAGTCAAAGAGGTCTTCATCTATCCCATAAGGTTCGGCCGCTACATGGTATTTCAGCACCGGCCGCCCAGTTCGATTCTGAATACATCTCCTTTATAGGGCTTAAAGAGAAGGAGGGCAGCGGGGTCAGGCTAGTGTGTTACGCTGACATTAAATCTATATCTGGGATAATATGGTAACACACACATACACAGATGGATAGAGAGGAAGGGTGGATATATAGTATAAACAAACACACACACACGATGCATATGTGCTATGGCAGGTAGAACGTGTACACAAGCATGCACATTCACTCACTCTCACCTCTATGCACACACACAAGCCAACACCCACACACTTCTATCATCATCACCTGGACCTCTCTCATGGATATGATGACAACAAATCAGGTTGTCTGCATCCTCTTGACATTTACAGACGGAGATGAAGACTGATGTGTCTATCCTCTGTTCTGCTGGTCTGTTTTATTGAACAACACCATGTGATCACGCAGCATTCCTCCACCTACCCACAATCCCTAACCTCATCTCTGTTTTTTATTAACTCTGGCGTATATAAAGGTCAGTTTTGTGATTTCACTCTGCTTGTGTTTACCACCCAAAATCCCCTGTTTATTTTTTGTTGTTTTGCAGGATAAAGGCACCTGTGATAGATTATTCAGGAAAGGTGAACTTTTTTTCGAGATTGATCTTTGATGTGTATGTATTAATAAGTAATAAACCAGGCTTGTATCATTTTTAATTCAAAAACATTTATTTCTTCTGGCACTGTCGTTTCCATTTTTACCTTACAGTAAATTGCACATCCGCTCATCAACATTTAAGGTACAGCGATAGTGTTTTTTGTTTTGCCATACATCCATGAGACCACACTACTACTGATGCTGCTTTAAATAAACCAAATAACTTCAGTTTGGGTAGTTATGCAGTATAATTTCACTCCCACAGAAACCCCATATGTGCCTAGATTGCTATAGGCATCGGTCTGAAATTAAGGCTTGGACTTGGAGGTGGTGGATTTAGCAGCAGTGATTTGCCTGTACAGTACAATTCCCCGTGAAATAAACAAATATTTCCAAAAGGCTTTGATTTTCTGCCATTTCTTCTCAGCATTACATTGCAATGTGGGATTGTAGAGGACAAGGCCTGCCGATACCGTTTTGTTTTTGCCCTGTTGGGCTAGTGCAAAGTTCTCGACGATGAACGCAGGCTGAGGACAATGTAGCCAAGAAGTCTCACTAGGTCAGACTCCGAGCACAATATTATTCAAGTTTATCTCAACAATTACATTTTCAAAATGATTGTGCCATGTCCATTAAGCTTGTAAAACTCTGAAAAACTTCAGGTACTGTTTTTGAATTAAGTTATATGTTCAATCCATCCCATTAAATGAATGAAGTAAATGTGTAGAGGTACAGTTTAACACTGCAGTGTTTTCCCCCTAATCTAAGCCAAATAGAAATAGCACAAACATTGTAAAGGGCAAATTTCTCCAAAGTAGTATATCTTGGTGTTTAACAGAAACAAACATTGTGCAGAATATGTTGTGTACATTTTCTTCTTTACAGTTTGAAAAGAAAAAACAAAGGGCAACAACTGTGTTTGGATTTAACGGCTAACCATACCAAAGTTCTGAGAGAAGAAAAGATTGAACCCTTACTCAATAAGCCCAAAAAGGTTGGGGTGAAATGTGAAATCTGTTGCTGCAAAGTAGCTCTAAAGTAGTCAGCACACACCATGACAGAGTATCTATAATCATTAAAACACTGCTGTCTCGGAGCTGGTATGAACCTGACTTACTGAGCCAGAAAAATGGAACGTTGCACACTCTTCATCCAGGTAGTTTTCTCCACCATACCCCCTCAGGTTTTCAACATTTTCCAAAAAATATAGTATAGTATAAACAGATCAATTGTGAATGAGGAAATGAAGCCAATTTTCAAGGGGGGCTTGATCTTTGACACAAACATGCTTCTTGACTTCTTGATGTTGGTTTCTGTGATTGGTTTTTAAGAAGTTAGATCTTCATAAAGACCCTCACTTACTGAGAATCTGCATGCATATAAATATGACATGGGAATTTACTAAGAAAATTTATTAATTTGGCTTGGCATTATACAGTATATTTGTTTGTTTTACAAACCAAATTAAGCATTGCATATCGTTTTAAAAGTGATTCCTTGGTCCCCAAATTTGCTGTCAACCACCATTTTCTATTTTAAAAATCACATTATTACTCAAACGTCTGGTTACAAATATCTTATTCCCAGAATAAAAATCGCAGATATGGCAATTTACTTGGGAAAAAGGTTTAACGGGCTCCATTCTTTAAGCCAGATTTTTAAAATAAACTACTGATGACCTCACTGACTATGCAGGCAGTTTGAGCTCTCAGAGTAATGCTTATTGTGTAGAGTCAGATGTTGAGTATCACTGTGGGACTTGTTGAGTGGTACAGCCTTTATGCAAGGCAGTGGTAAATGTTGCACTGTTGTTGATGCAAGTTAAATGTCACAGGAGAAAGGGACTCAACCACTTTATTTTGGATAGTCTTAACGAGGGGGCAAGAACTTCAATGTAGTGTACGGATGCAAATTTGGATTGTCTTCAATTCCCGGTAAACATATTTATACTAGAATAATCGAGCACAGATTTTTCCTCATGCTAGATGTTCGTGGTGAGGGGTAAAGTGGTGTAATGACAAGGCGAACCTTTGATGTTACTGTCCCTGTGTCCAAGCTTCAACCATGCCTCAGAAAACTCCGGCCTCTGTAAGTAGTGTACCAGCCTCAAGTAGCAGACCCTTGACATAGACACGGGCGGTGTAGAACATTGTAAGGAAGTCCTGGGTGCTGAACAGGGTGTCTGCCAGAGCAAATCCCAGCGTGGAGGGGATGAAACCTCGGCCATACTCCACCATCCACGTCCCGGTGCTCCACTGGACTGAAGTGGCCTCGCCTACACTGTGTACGATGGTGTCACCTGTGAAACAGTTTGGAAGTTCAGGAAGACATTGGTATAATTTAGTATAAAGAGAAAAACCATTCATATCAAAACATATTATTGCAGATAAAAATGTGTTATGGTATTACCAGGGTAGTACATTTCACTCTTGGTTGTCCCCTCCTTCCACTGTCTGAAGGTGCCGGATATGATGGTGTCAGAAATCTCGGCCCAGTAACGACCTGATGGAAGAAGAGAGCATACATGGAGTCAAACTTCCAACGTTTCTTATACTAATGGATCACACAGTCCTAAGAAAAGAGCGAAAATTCAGTGTACACCACAAGTACCAAAATATGTATATACTAGGGGTGGTACGGTTCATGAAAAAACATCCGAACCGCCCGGTCCACTCGTCTCGGTTCGGAGCGTGTGTGTGCCGTACGGTTCGACGCATGCGCTATGTAGCCTCGTGCCCGTCAGGTGCCCGTATGTGACCTCAGACAGTGCGTTTCCCTTTCGCGCGAAAGAAGAGGTGTGGACAAGTTACCAACAAAACGTACCGCTAAAGACCGTGCAAAACATTTCAGACCGTCCTGCCAACCTGTAAACATTTTAACATCAATGTACTGTAACGTTTTTTTCACTCTAAATTCGCTGAAGCGTCTGCAGTTTAGATCCTGTCGGGTCTCTGCAGCGGGCGGGGCTGCTCAGTTCTCCCCGCAACTGACGCGCGCACAAACACACACACACACACACACACACACACACACACACACACACACGGTGGATGCAGGAAAAAACGGAGATGAGACGTATACAGGAGGACCTGACAGCTACGCTCATTATTGTAAGTGCAACGATAAGTCCAATAAGTACTTTATCAAACCGTATGACTGTGTGTCCGAGCCCAGGCCAGGAAATTAACTAACAATGTAAACTGTTTTTATGTTTAATGTATTCTGACTTATTCAAAAGACGGAGCTTTAAGAGTTCCTCTCCTTTTCTTTTAAAGGATACATTTTTGTGAGCGCTACACTGAAGTTGGCAGTTTGATAAATGCAAGTTATTTCAATTGATATTCTGTAATATTTCAATCTACGTGTGCTAAAAAGGCACATAAGTTCCTGTAGATGGCAATACACATCCTCTTTTTTTGCCAAATAAATGAAAAGCATGTTGAAATCATCAATGTCTTCCCTCTTGCTGTATCAACATCTCACCTAGCTTTCCTCAGAGAGGGTCCCAATAATGTGCTTAAAGTCAAGTCAAATTCAGTTTGTGCATGATTACATGATATAACTATATAATTATTTAATACTGTATCCTACATTGTGGATAATTAAGCTATATCTCATATGCTGAAGTATATTTCTGGAGTGTTAAAGATTAAAAGAAAAAATAACAAGAACCGTACAGAACCGAAAACCGTGACCCTAAAACCGTGATACGAACCGAACCGTGGGTTGTGTGAACCGTACCACCCCTAGCATATACACTCACCTAAAGGATTATTAGTAACACCTGTTAAATTTCATTTTATTCATTTATGAAACTCTGATCAACCAATCACATGACAGCTGCTTCAATGCATTTAGGGGTGTGGTCCTGGTCTAGACAATCTGCTGAACTCCAAACTGAATGTCAGAATGGGAAAGAAAGGTGATCTAAGCAACTTTGAGCATGGCATGGTTGTTGGTGCCAGACGGGCTGAGTGTTTCACAATCTGCTCAGTTACTGGGATTTTCATGCGCAACCATTTCTAGGGATTACAAAGAATGGTCTGAAAAAGGAAAAACATCCAGGATGCGGCAGTCCTGTGGGGCGAAAATGCCTTGTTGATGCTAGAGGTCAAATGAGAATGGGTTAAGTGATTCAAGCTGATAGAAGATCAACTTTGACTCAAATAACCACTCGTTACAACCGAGGTATGCAGCAAAGCATTTGTGAAGCCACAACACGCACAACCTTGAGGCGCATGGGCTACACCAGCAGAAAACCCCACCGGGTACCACTCATCTCCACTAAAAATAGGAAAATGAGGCTACAATTTGCACAAGCTCACCAAAATTGGACAGTTGAAGACTGGAAAAATGTTGCCTGGTCTGATGAGTCTCGATTTCAGTTGAGACATTCAGATGGTAGAGTCAAAATGTGGCGTAAACAGAATGAGAACATGGATCCGTCATGCCTTGTTACCACTGTGCAGGCTGGTGGTGGTGTAATGGTCCCTTTCGCCTTCAGAAATGTCTTAATTCTTTGTGTCATTGATTCAACAAGGTGCTGGAAGCATTCTTTAGAAATGTTGGCCCATATTGATAGGATCAAACACTTCTTGTCCTTCTCAATATAATTAAAGTTTTCATAGAATTAATGATTATTTTCTTTCAAAAACACTTTTTAATTCAGTAATTCAATAGGACCATGAAACATTTAAAAAACTAAAATAGTATCACTGTTGGCCGGATGAAACTGTTCCTTTCCCATTGCCTGACAAACAGTCAGACTTTCAATACTCTTCATTCCTTACCTGAGTGTCCTCCTGTGTCCACTGCAGTACCAAACAGCAGCACATACTCTGTGAGCGAGGCATGGAGGAGACACATGGAGCCCATCCAACCTCCGGCGTTCACAAACACCCACTGCAGGTCCTCGTCTGGCAGTATGTGGCCAGGATACCTAGTTCATTTACAATTCATAAGCTGTTTTTAAACAAACAACACAACTTAAAACCCTCATCTTGTGACTTCAATAGCATGTATCCACATCAGAATGTAGCCAAAGTAGGTAACCTAGCTTTGTTGAATTAATACAGGCTCCGCTCTGCAACCCACAATGGCTTTAAAGGGGTGATAGAATACAAAACCGATTTTACCCATTGACATATATAAAATGGACCAACAGATCCCGTTACTGTGGACGGAGACCAGTGAAGGCCATTAGAAGCACTTTTCCGGTGATGGCTGAGCGTTACTATGCAGCCTCCAACTGAGCTTGAAGACATAGATGTGACGTGAGCAACCTGTCTGAAAGTAGGTTTGTAAGTCTTCTGGTAGCTGTGCCAAAAGAAATATCAATCATTCCCAATCTTGCAGAGACGGAGAGCGTAGGTATATGTAAGGAGATAACATAGGCACAGGCTAATTATTGCTAACTAAAATGCTAGTTAACATTAGTAATTAAACTTTAACAGCTAATGTGAGTTGAAACTGCCTGCGATCTTCTCCTGTACGGTAATTCCTCTACTATGCGACAGTAAGTCGCGTGGTTATGACACAATCGTTAGCTATTTTTTTTTTTTACAAAAAACGCCTGCTACGGAGCCATAACGCGAGGTACAAGGTAATCGAGCCTTTTGTACATTGTCGTGTTTCTTTAGAAATAAACAAACAATGGACAAATAGCCTTTAAACGCTTCAGATGTAAAGTTATTCGCTGTCAAAGTGGCGCCAAAATGAATGACAGTCAATGGAATGCTAACGGAGGTGATGGCTTGTTAGCATCAAAATGGCGCCATAGCAGCAACGCGTTCCGAGGAGAAGCTTAACCCCTTGATTTTACCTTGTCATAGTTGAAAAACAACAGTTTGGAGGGTAAATATGTCATACATAGAACCTCAATTTCATTGACACCTCTTTCCTCTGCAAATCTAACAATTGGAAACTGCTGCTGAAAACGGGCGAATCTCAACAAAGCTCATAGTTGACGTCAACTATGTGGCTCCTCCTTATGTGGCTCTAGTCTCTCATGCCCCAACATATACATAGGCTACACCACTGACCTGAGATCAGGTAGTCTTATGAATCTAGGTCGGGCAGATCTCAGAAATGTTATACATTGTTCGTCTGCTATTCCATTACTAAATTCACTTGAGACTTTTTTTATGCGAGAAATCAACTATGTAATGCTCAAATATGGGCTGTTTTACAAAAATTGATGGCTAATTGCAAATTTGGTAAGACAGTGTCGGACTTCAGGAGCTCCATAATCTGCCGTGACAGCCGGCAGCTGCCGGCTGGGTTTGATGCCTTCCCGGTCGGCCTCTCCCCCTTCACAGACCCGCTATGTGAGCTGGAGCTCTGTCAGGATCTCACACACGATCTGCGCTGTGTACTTTACAAAGAAGAAAGTTTGGAAGTTTTTCCAAGGATGTTGAAAATGAACCACGGCTGAAATGCAAATGTCGTAAATTCAGTGCTCCAGTCTGTACAACGAAATACTGGCCCAGAGAAAAGTGTTTAGAACGATTATATCGGACAATGGAGCCGGAGTCTGGATCTAATGCAGCGGGGCAGAGGACATGCTTGCATGGCTTCACACTCCGCTCCCCGCGCGGACTAGCTACAGGGTGAGTTGTGATTCTTTGGTGGAGGTTTTTTATGTCTCAAGGGTAACGTTACAACAACACTAGTTGTAATGAAAGCGTAGAAACTTTGTATTTTGTCTCGGCCGTTTTAGCCGCTGCAGCTCGCGCCCGGGCATGTAACAGTGGTCCTTATTTATGAAACGTGTGTACGACCTAAAACAGGCGTTGCAAAGCAAGGCATTTATCAATTTGAACGTGAGCGTAGGCTGCGATAAAATCTCACGTCTGGTCTGAACTCGTGTACGCAAGTTTTCGAGTCAGTGTGGACTTACGGTGCAGCATGTAATCAGTTTAACAGGAGAAGGAGAAGTCATCAGTTGATCACTTATCAGGCTCTTATAGAGGACCTCTATGCGCTGGTAACAGTGCCCACGGTGGAACGCTACATCGGATTGATTAACCAGCAATTTCCACTGGATGCGTAACGGCTGCGGATACGCTCTGGAACGGCGGCGGAGTCAATAGGTTTCCATTAAAGTCAATGTGTGTATTTCCACTGACTGCGGAACCGAGAATATATTGGGGCGTGATATTTAAATTACGATTGTTTCCAGCCGCTGCATTTATGAATGTACGACCATTCTTATGCTCTGATTGGTGTGATACGAACGTTTCATGAATCACACGTGAAGCCTGTCCTAAGATGATTTCTGCGCTCATATCTGCGCTGGTTTCTACGTTAGGTTGATAAATGAGGGCCAGTGTGTCTGTGTCTGTCTCTGTGTGTGTGAGTGTGTGTGTGTTTTGCTCAACCAATCTGCATGCAGCTCATCTAAATATTCATGAGCATACCATATTCGGAAGAAAAGCTGTCGTTCCAAATAGGGCCAAAACACAGGGATGCATTAGGACCCATAGAATAGCACCTTGGCCATTTTCAGCCCAACCAATGTTACATACCCTATTAGGAGACCTTAAGGAACAGTGTGAAATACCCTATATGATCATTCTGTCACCCCTTTAAAACACATTAACGGGTGACGGTGTGTGTTATTTGTTACATGTTTTTTTTACTCATTAAGTGATGTTTCAACTTTTAAAATTATTATTAGTATTTGTGTTTTTCGAGGGACTGCAGATGTAAATTAGCCAAAGGCTAACTCTGGTGCAATGCATCAAATGGTCACATTTATGTTTTGAATTGCACATAGTCCCTTTTATAAATACATTTGAAATTAAACATAACAGGGTAAAATGCTGATATCATTTAAGTCCATTGACTGAATATGGGTCAACCACGATGTTGGTTTCTGCTTCAAGAAATTGAAGGTGATGACCTTTGTACAGTTGCAACTTGTAGTTTCTGAATATATTTCTGATGCAAAATAATTGTTTACCTCTTTCTTAGCTCCACCACCACTTTGGAGAAGGCCTGTTCATGGTCCTGTCCTGAGAATAGAGACATTTACAATAAACACATATGGAAGGCAGGGGGAGGACTACTTACATTCATGTATTGAATAAACTGCAGGCTTGGCTTGACTTGATGCAGCTAAAAAAACTTCTCATTACCAAACTCACCTGCGTACTGTTTGGCCAATTTGGCGACGTCTTCTTTGTTGAAAACGTACTGCTTGGTGGCCATCCAGTGCCGCAGCAGCAGCACGGCCAGGACGATGACTATGGCGAACAGGAAGAGTTTTAAAATCGTTTTGACTACAGACATGGTTAAAACAAAACGACACAGACAGAGACAGAGCAGCAGGTTCGACTACACGTGTACACAGAGGCCGACAGGCTGATCCAAACACGCCATCGAGAGAAGAGTCCAACTGACAGCTTCTTCCTGGTCATGTGGGGGGCGGGCAGTGACTTCTCAGCAAATCAGAGGACGAGTCTGTCGCTTAGGCGACGGCAACTTTAGGGTTGCCAAGCATACTGTAAAACCCCCTTTAGATAATTGTTTAATGTTTTACATACTTATACAAAAAAGGAGTTATACACAAAGATACATTTTTAGACATTGTATTAAATGCAAACATTTAATTTCCAGGTTACTATTATTTGGTCATTTTCGCCCTTATTCTTTGGCATTTTAGAGGTTTGTCATCACACGTTGATTTGTCCCAAAGAGCACGTTTCATTGCGTGTCAAAAAACAGGAAGTAGGCAGAGGAGTTTTATGGACTGGTAGCTATAGCTGTCAACTAAAGTTCAGGAGGAGTTAGCTAATGGTTCAAGGATTTAGCACCGGAGAGGTGACAGTTCTGAAACAGCACCACCCGACATGAGTGGCAAAAAAGAAGTCAGTTTTGATCCAAAAGGTAGGGAGCTTTGTGAACCCACGAGAGGTAAATGCCAGTTCCATTCATCCAGGATATCGGTAGCTGCAGCTGTTGTTTACTTTACGCATAGAGATAAAACAAGACTTTACGTCCGTGCAGAGGTGTTATTCCAAGCTCCATTTAAAATCTGCCAGTTTTTAAACAGATTTATCTAACCAAAGTGAAAAGTATAAAAGCCGAATTAACTGGTAGGTCAAAGTTAATCATAACACGTCTTAAGATATAGTCTACCTAGAAACACTTTCCCCGATACTACACACAACCATTAAATTAACATATTTATCATTGGACTCCGGTCATATTGAATTACCTCGTAGAAGAGAACGTATAGGTTTCCTGAAATCAATATATGTTGGTGTTAAGCCACTTGGTCTAGTCAGGCCTGTCTTCCTGCATTAACAGAGTCCTTATTGCTTTACAGTACACACAGCCAGTTGTGTAGTCTCGTGACTTGAGTTCCTGCTGCCAGCTAACAGTCATCCCTATAAACCACAGCTATACTGTACCTTAATCATCTGTGCCTTAATGCTTTTGGATGTGTTTCATAATTTGACGTGTTGGTTATGTGTAGCCTAGTAACTTAATTAGAACATGACATTTTTGGACATTTTTCTGACTAACTGAATTATTCTTACGAAACAGGAACACACAATTGATGATACAAAAGTTATTTGTTTCAGCCATGCATCAGCAATTCCCTCTACAGATAATGGCAATAAAATGGTCTTCCAGTGACTAGTTGATCAGGTTGAGTTCTGTGCACATGCACATGATTAGGCTACATTCCACTGTCACTTTTTGGCTTTCGAGTAGAGGTGTTGAAATTAATCAAATAATCAATGCATCGAATCGTGGACATGGGCGATACTGCATCGATAATCGGCCTGGCCATAATTGATTATTTCTGTTTAACAATTTAATGTAGGCCTAACAACCTTTCTGTTTACATATTCTGTTATGTTTTGCACATTCAGGAAGTGCCATGTGCTCAGTGCTGTGGTTTTATGTATCCAATTTATTTAGTATTAGAGAACTGCACAATGTTTTGTTTTTGAAGCTTGAAAAGCTATGAATTAAATATCCTATATGGCTTTAATAGAAAAATGTATTTGACGCATCGTGATGCATCGAGATATCGAATCGAAGACATGATAATCGTAATCGAATTGGGAGATCAGTGAAGATTCACACCTCTACTTTCGAGAGAACCAGCGTTATCTGTAAATCTGTGTTTGTAATTACATTGCTTTGCATTATGTCTCCGAAACCCCTCAGAGCACCAGCATCTGCGTTATAACCCTTTGCGGGACACCTGGGTCCTGGTGTCGGCCCACCGCATGAAGAGACCCTGGGCAGGCCAGGTAGAAAAACCTCCTGAGGAACACACACCCAGATATGACCCCCGCAACCCACTCTGTCCCGGAAACACACGTGCAAATGGAGAGGTAAGAACAGGTAGATACATTCCTTCAATATAAGTATAGGCCCACAGCAAATTACATCTTATTTGTTCATTGTTTGGGTAACAATATTTGATTCTCTACAGGTCATTGTTTGCACTGAGGGTGCATTCACACTGAGTAGTGAGTTCTTTTAAGCTCTGGAACATTTAAACACGTCTCTCAGCCTTTTATCTGAGAAGATGGCGAAAAACAGTAAACACTATCTCCAGGCTTCAAACAGTTCTTGAGAAACCTGTATAGACAATGCCACAGATTTTTCTCTCTCTGCAGTCAATGGGGGTACTCTGCAGTTAATCATCATTGTTGATGGTGTATCCATAACATTGCCAGTGTTTGCAATTGAATGCAGAAGTTGTTTTCAATACCTATCTGGACACCTGCAGCTACCAAACAACATATGCCCATTATAAATGGTATTCGCTTTGGACAGCACAATAGATTTTGTGTTTTTTTGATATCTCTGTGTCTGTCTGTTACTCTCCAGGTAAATTCAGACTATGACAGCACTTTTCTTTTTGAAAATGATTTCCCTGCTCTTCAGCCAGATGCTCCAGAACCTGGTGAGTGCCATTTCTGATGCTGTAAAAATTCTGTAACAAGTCATTGTTTTACATGAGCGGTGTCAAACTCAGTTTCACTACGGGCCAGACTGAAAAATAAGAATCACATGAAGGGCCAGACATGTTTAGTTTATTGACATGTTTTTATTTAATCAAAAAAGTTAAACATCTTTGACTGTATTATTGCATGTCTCATATACTCTTCTCACTTACAGCTTGGTCAACATGAAGCCACAAAAAAGTAACTTAGCCATCAAAGAAAAAACGTCGCCAAAATTTGCAAAAATGTTGAAAAAAAGTGCCAAAAGCGACAAAAACTAGGTGGGCCAAAATGTATTATGAACCCGCGGGCCTTGAGTTGACACGTGTTTTACATGATAGAAAATATTTAAGCAACTGGTTGCAATAACAGCGCATAGACATTTGTTCAGCTGCTTGCAATTTTTTATTTATTTATTTTTTAACATATTTTACTTTCACGTAATGATTTTGCTGTTTAATAAATTGCAAAGTATAGACCTATATAATGTTTGCTAAGGGATTTTTAATCTACATCTTAGACACAAATCAATTTTTGAGATAACTTCATGCCACAATTAACTGTTCAGTCAGGGCTAATAGGTACAGGTGGATCAATACTTATGCCTAAGATTACATTTCAAATGAATTGTTAAACAACATCAATAATATCTGATGTGATAGGATGTTGAATTCCTACTGACCCGATTGTTTTGTTACTTTATGACGACTCTAAATTACACCTGCTTGGGAGACAGAAGAAAATTTGGCTAGCCGGCTCAACTGCAACCAAGAAAATGATAGCTCAACGCTGGCTCCCCCCCCCACTCGCTTTGTATAAAACAGTGGTTGGTGTATTTACTAGACATAGTTATGCTTGAGCTCTCTACAGCAAGGATTAACAAAGCCAAATCATCGACTATCAGCCTATGGAGAAGCGCAGCAACACAACTATCAGTCCTAATGACCTCAGCATCACAAGAACTAGAGGAGAGTGACTAGACAAGGTGTGATTTTTGTTTTTTTGTTTATTTGTTTGTTTTGTTTTCCTCGAGACCGCAGAGGGTGGGGGGGGTGGGAGAGCGTTTTTGTTCTTGTTCAATTGTATTTGTCTGTTCTGTATGTTAAAAAAATATAAAAACAATAAAAAGTTGATCTAAAAAAAAAAAAATGAATTGTTGAAACAACTTACATTTGCTGTTGTGTTCCTCAGGTTCAGATCAACATCCACTGTTTCAGTCTAAAGCAGCCAGGGGCGTCTGGTAAGAGAAAAAGCCTCATGTTACACATACACAGAAATAATCATTGTCTGCCATCATACTGTGTGAAGCTTTTAGCATTTGTGTAAAGTATGTATAAATGCTATTATTATACTTTGGAATGATACCCTATGTGTTATTTAATGAAACGTGCCAAAGAACTGAATATGGAATGTAACGCTAAACTAAACCTGTATAAGTATATCAAATAGCAACATTCATGTTTTATATTGTACCCGGACGTTTAACGATAAACAACAAAAAAATACAATGTTGCAATGAGATGAACATTAAACATATTCATAATCTTAATTAAAATGTGGTTAAAACTTAGTCAAGGATGCATCTTAATCAATGTTCCTTTTTTTTAAAATGATGATACATTCAAATTTATGACTAATTAAATCCGAACTGATGAGTGCAATCAAAGCAGTCATGCTGAGGCAACTTCCATTCGTTGTTGTGATCAACATCAGCACAATCAGCTATTAGGAGAAGTCAGACTTGTAAAGTTTGGATTTTAGTTGTCCTACAAGCCAGTTAATTGATGGGTCTGTACTCTGCAAATATGATTTACTGTTCATTCTTTGATTTGTAAGTACACTCTAATCTTACATTTATTGTGTTTTACGCTGCATGCCACTTGTTTCCAGGACATCTTGAACTATGCAAAATCCCAAATCCACACGTCCATACATACATACAGTATTTTAACATGTGTGCAATCCTCTCCGGCACCACTAGATGGCGATGTTTTCTCACCACTGAATGTTATGATGGCATGGATTTCAGTCCAGTGATATTTACCTTAGACCCTGTGTGTTGGCACACTGGGGATAAGGGCTTATTTCTGGGAATATGTTTTATTCAGTCATGAAATATGGACTTAAGGAAGTTTGAACCAGCTTTTTGATCTATCGGCATTGACTGTTGATTTATTCCCTGTCAAAGCTAATCCTTTGTTAGTGCTCACAATTACGACATCCACAGAAAGCTATGTTGCACAATACCTTTTCTAATAAAATGTTCCTTCTCTTAACTCTTGGCCTCACATGGCTCTGTCTGTGCCATAGATCAGAAAGTGAAGCTTCTTGCACATATACAAGCCATTCACATTTAATATCATATCAAAGATATATGCTCGTCAGTCTGCAGATTACATTTTTTTGTATCTTTACCCAATAGATATAGATAAATCTTTCTAGAAATCAACAACTGTGTGTACTGCTCCGAACACTTAAAACACTGTCACAATTGTTGTTATTGTGATACCAAATTACAAAGTTTTTAGTTTCTACAGACTTATTTTCAAAATTAGACAATGACATTATTCAACCCACACTGTTGAAACTAATTAAACAGGCTCACAAAACCATAGAAAAAGGGCATTCTATCTTGAAGAATGCTGTTTGTACCCATAAATTAAAATCAAATAAATCCAATTCCAGTGTCACACACACACACACACACACACACACACACACACACACACACACACACACACACACACACACACACACACACACACACACACACACACCTAGCTCCTATGATACTCATGAACAATTCATAATTACGACCATTCAGTTTTGCTTGGAGCATAAACACCAAGTTCATGTTCAATTATTGATCAAGTACTTGCTGCTTAGGCCCAAGAGCAGCTTGTATGTTGTTGCTGGTATCCCCTGGGTGCCATTGGTAAGGCTGAAATTAAGCATACACACGAGGATGTGGATTAAATACACACACACGCTTCTAAACTCCGGTTAAAGTGGTTAAAACATAATTAAACCCTGAAGCTATGTTTTTTTTCTTCAGTTAGTGATGCACACTTTTGGTTCAGCACAAAATGTTTAGATATCGCGTGTAAAGCTCCGACCATTTTAAACCGGATGCTCTAGCTTTGAATCTGACCCCTGTTCCCGTGTTCTCAAATCAACCAGTCAATCCCAATCATGCCTGTCTCCCATCATCTTTCCAATTACTAATATGAAAAGCATCAGATATCATTTTTCTGCCCACTACATCTCCCTTTGTGATTCTAAAGTACTATCTCATGATAAGTACCTCTCATAACATAAGGAAAGGCAATGACATCATTGAATTATTTATCTTTAGTTGTGGCTGGCATTTCAAATTGTAAAATGCATTTCAAAGGAGCACAATAATGACTTTTAGCCCATAAATGTAATATGTGTTAATACTGAAGTTTGGTCACATTTGGTTGTGATTGTATTTCAGAGCAAAGATAAACTGCATATTGCAGACTTGCTATTTTCTAAGTGCAACCATTTTTCAATCGATCCGAACAGCACCAGCAACAACAGCTTCAACAGAATATCAAAGTAAAAAAGATGTCAAAGATGTGTAGCTGCTGTTCACAAGTGGTCTCTGGGAAGTGCAGAGCAGTAGTTTCACAGTACTCAACACTGCACGCCAGAGATATAGAAAATCAATTTTACAGATTATCACTTTTACTTTTTTTAACCAGGCCAGACCAAAATAGAGTAGATTAAGCACTCTTTTTTTAATGTATTTCATAGAAGACCCAGGCAAGACAGCAGCAGCACATGTATCACTTATTAAACAACAAATAGAACAACAACAACAACACACATCATAATAAATAATAAACACACAAAGAAGAAATAGCCAGACAGGCAGTTATTACCTCCCCACTATCTAACATCCATCCTGCTGTCCTCTCTGTCTCTTTCGTCATCTCTTTTTCAGTAAGGTCATGTGTTTCCATCCCTGGTCTGATGTCACCCTTGCTCTCATGAAAAAACAAGAGGTTGTCAAGGTGATTGACAAGTGGGCAGAGCTTGTTGAAGAACTAGGCACCACGTACCTCTGGGTTCAGGTATGGGATGTACGCACGCACGCACGCACGCACATACACACGCATACACACACATTTAACATTTACACAATATTAGTCTCGCATCGCCAGACCTTTCTTCACAGCACTGTGGAGGAGGGTCTGTAAACCAATCACAATCGTCTTGGGCGGCGCTAAGCCTTGGTGAGAGAGAGAGAGAGAGAGAGAGAGAGAGAGAGAGAGAGAGAGAGAGAGAGAGAGAGGATATGGATAAAATAGAATGTTGAAGTTTATACAACTAGAAATGTAATTCTTCCTATATCAAATGCTGAGAATATGGCAGGAAATACAGATGCTGTGTTTTTGTTGATAGATTAGAGGTCATCAGAAGCTGATCTTTACTGGTTATGATAAATTATTAGGTATACAGATGGATTCATAGTCTAACTGAATCCGGAAAAATCACAGCTTTTTTTTTTTGTTCAGTGTGTTGAATGGCACCAAATCCTACAGCATGACTCCCATAAGCCATTACTGTGGAAAAGACACAAGCTAGAGTCATAATAATCATGAACGAATCACTGCACTATAGTTGCTAAAGTCATCCAAAATCCAAAAGCTGAATTGATTCATTTTACTCTAAATATCCATCTGGTTCCTCCATAGCTCAGCTTCTAACTTCCGTAGCACAGCAAGTGATTGGTGATTTCAATTACAATGCTCTTTAGGACTTCTCTCTTTGTTTACACAGTCTTAATTACCTCCACCAGGGAGATTATATTATCAGTTTGTTTGTTTGTTAGCAGGATTTGTGGAAGGTTGTTGCATGGGCAGGAAGGAAGAGCCCATTTAATTTCGGACCAGCTCCGTATCACGGGTCTGATACACAAATTATTTTTTCAATTTCGTTAACTTTGCGAGATAAGGCATTTTGTGCTGCATTCATGTGGTGTTGGAATAATCGGAATAACCTCACCTGAACAGTATACGCAAATACTGGAAACCGATATCAACGTGTTGATAAACGCAGTGAGTAATAACATACAATATATGCATCCATTGGTCTTAGTGGAGGTCTGCACTCTCCTAGTGCCATTCTAGTTTTTATTTCATTGAAACCTTTTTGTAGGATAATTAGACTGGACGTTTTTGTGTCATATACAGGATGATCAATTAATGCAATTTTTTCACCCTGAAACCTGACCTCCCAATATATTTCATTTCTCTAGTCTGCACAAAAATACAACTAGTGCATTGTAAAGTATTGACATTCTCAGATTATATTTACAGACCAACCCAAAATAGAAAGAAAGAACCTTGGGATCCCTAAAAGTTCATAGCTGCAGGTGAATTGAAACAGTATTAACTACCAAATATCAGCACCAAGGACAGCACCATTCTCCCAGTCTCTCCTGTTTTAGTCATCTGCATCAGCAAGGATTTGTTTTGTTCAAGAGTCTGGAGAGAGAATTGTCCACTTTGACTCATGGAGGAAACCAGAATTCCCTTTATCCCAGTGCTGACATCCAAAATAGGGCTCTTATCTTCTTCTATATTTTTTATGCATGTTGTCTTAGTTTTGTCGCACTACTGTACGTACGAGCAAAACGGTTAAACTAAACTCTGGACTTAACTGTTCCTCTTGTTTTTTGTTTTTAGATCTTTGAGAATAAAGGATCTATGATGGGCTGTTCAAATCCACATCCTCACTGTCAGGTAGGAAATGCACACATAGTATATACATACAAGGTATTCGTTCATTTGACTTGCACATATGCAAAAATGTGAAAACATTGACTCAGCTACTTGAATAGATAAAATGTCCTCGAAGTGACAATATGAAGTTCAGGAATACATACATACTGTATATTAAAATGCATACACCCGCCACATCTTTCTGTATGACTACTGTTAAGGTGCAGCATTAACAAGATTTGGGTTCAGGTATGGGATGTACGCACGCACGCACACACACACATACATACATACACACGCATACACACGCCTATTAACATTTACACAATATTAGTCTCGCATCGCCAGACCTTCCTTCACAGCACTGTGGAGGAGGGTCTGTAAACCAATCACAATTGTCTTGGGCAGCGCTAAGCCCTGGTGTGAGAGAGAGAGAGAGAGAGAGAGAGAGAGAGCGAGAACAACAGAGTGACAGAAACAGAAGAGTGGTTAGTGTAGACAGAGTGTTGAATTTCAAACAGCAATGTTCTTGTCAATGTGGTCAAAATAATATGCCAGACTGATTGATTTTCAGCCTGAGAGTAATATTCAAGTTGCTGGGAGTCCGTGTATTTGGCTGTAGTGCTGAGAAAGTCTGTTTTATGGCTTCATTCACTCTCACTTCACTCTCACAATAAGGAACTTGTCTTCACCCTGCCTAATGTGAGATGGCTTGCTGATTGGTCGGGGGAAGCTGCTCTTTTTGGAACCATTATGCCAAGTTCAAATGCATTGGTGGAAGTAATAAACTACGATAAGAATATTACACACATTTTAAATGTAGATAAAGACAGAGTAATATGGTAAATAGAGGAAAACCAGCTGTCAGGTGTAGTGAGAAGTACAGTCACACAGACAAATGCTGAGGATACTTTTCATTTAGTATTTATTTCCAAAACATTTAAAAAATAGGTTGACAATTTTAGAAAAGTAAGACAGAATTTAAAAAAAGAAAGAAAAGAAAACTGCCTACCAACACCTCTGAAGCTCACTAATTAACAGGTTATATCCCAATCCCCAAAATGTTGCACTATTGCTTTAAGAAATCTGTTAATTATTCACTGCTGTCCACAAATACAGCATCAATGTTGCCACCTTGCCTTTTATAGTGTGTGTGTGTGTGTGTGTGTGTGTGTGTGTGTGTGTGTGTGTATAAAGTGTGTAGAGGAGACAAAGCTATTTTAAACAGAGAAAAGCAAGTTAACAGTCCTGATTGTATTGATGCGTTCCTGGTCTCTGGTTGATCAATGACATTTCAAATCCTTTGACTTTTGGAGTAAAATAATGAGTTGACTACGTACAGAAACAAAGGCCTACTGTACTTAAATCTGTGCTGTGATGTTTTTTGAGACTGTTATATACAAGTAACAGCAGAGGGCAGTATGTGACCTCAAAATAACTAGGTATTTCAGAAAGTTGCTTTGATAAAAAGAAAAGTAATACACTTACTGCAAAGAGAGAAGCTTTCTGATTAAGATGGTTTAAATCCCCTTTAAGATATGTGTTCAGGTGCCATCAAAGTCTTGTTTGTTCTTGTTGACTATAACAGTAAATTATGTTTGTTTTTATGTGGTCCACTATTAAAGAATTTAAAAAACAAACTCAAACTTGGATTGTTGGCTTTGATGCGGCTTTTTAAAAAGTTTTAGAAATGTTGTTTCTTCCTGCAGTCCAGATTTCCCTTTGAAAGTCCAAGAAAAGAGTAGTTGAAGAGTATACAATACAGCCAGACAACCGCTCCAGGCCAGAACGCAAGAAGCATACTGTAGATCTAAAACGTATTAATAATGAACAGAAAATGATAATCATGTTCTGCAGGCAGCGATGCTTCTGACTACTTTGGTCTCATCGGGACAGAGCTGTATGTATTTTCATGTAAGTGGAGGAAGGAAAAACGTATGCCCTTGGAATAGTAACATAATTTTCACATACATAAAGTATTCCTTCTGTGAAGTGCTCAGGTTGTGTTTGAAAACATTTAACTCTCAGGAGCAGACAGTTATTGAGTTCATATTTGCTCCCTAAGAATGTATTTTACTCTTGAAGAGCTGAACTTGGAAGCCAAAGTTAAAAGAGCCAATGGTGTCATAATAACTCTTAAGAGTTATACCTGTTATTTTCTTTCTCTTCTGTATTTACTTCACTTTTCTCTACTGCTCGCTGAGAATCAACTGCTGCTATCTTCTGCTGGATAGACGATAGATCTGTGAGTACAAAATCACAGCCGTTACAGATAGAGCCACAGCTACAGATGCTGGAAGGCGTGCAAATATATTATGCACCCAAACTATTTGACATGCCTAGAGGCATGCAGATGAACAGTTTACACATATAGTTTACACATTATCCATGCTTTCTCTTTCTGTATTTTGAGGATTATGATCATAAACATGATGCAGCCTTTAGCCACTATTCATTACCAGTAACATCACACTAAGCTGGTTTCTGCTCCCACTGTAGTAATTGTGTACAGAATCTTACCAAGGGCAAAAATGCCAACAGATATTAATAATTCCCAGCTTTTATAATAAATGATTGTTTTATTGCATTTGCTATATTATTATTTAAGTATTATTTATGAATCTAAACCCAGGATGATGCAGCTATTTGACATGTGCCCTAAAGGCAAGGCCAGCAGGACACTCATAAATTGCCTCAAAATTAAAAGAAATGATGGAGCTCTTTGATCATCAAGAGGACCCTTTTTACATTTTCCCTCATGACGTTAATGCAGCTTCCCCCCCCCCCCCTGTTGTAAAGGAGAAAAAAACACTTTGTAGGAGTCAATGACAGTGTGGTTCCTGCATTGCATTCTGGGTGAAAAAGTAGAGGAGTATTTAATCAGGAAACAATTTGCCATGCAGCCTGAAGCAGTGCTCTTTAAAGCAGCAGAGAATGCCTCTGATTATTACTCTGTTCATGCGATGGAATATTATAATTGGAAAACCACACTCCTGGTGACACAAATATGTTACTTTCAGTAAAACTCTACTTTAATAGGCCTTAAAGCTCTCAAAAACCCCTGATAGCAGTTTATATTAATGCATAGCCTACAGAGTACACACACATAATGAAAAGAAACCAAACTAGAAGCCAAACGAAATACCACTGTCCATTACAAACACACACAAACTGCTTTGCTCCTCAGTGCAGCAATAACTAATCAATATTCTGGGGAAGGTCTCACGCATCAGAGCATGAATATGTTATGCAAACTTTATTACAATTTAGTTATGCATACCTGCATAAACTTGTGTACATTAGTTTGGATGCTAATTATAACAACCCCTTATGTAATTACCTCCTATTCAAAACCCCAGAACCTGTTATCTCAGGTATTGAGATGATTGAAAATGAACTGTAGTGCTGTAACGCCGAAGAATGTTTTCCACAAATGAAGTGACAGACAGCATCTCAACAGTTTTAGAGCATGAAACTATTCTCGATCGTTTCCTTAGCATACCATAGCATCTCATTTCGAGTGAATACTATCTGCCACAGAATGCCAGTTGGTGGCTGATGAGAGAAAAGTGTTTGTCTCAGTTTGACTTCAAAACAGCTACTTTAAACTTGTAAATCTTTTATTTAGAGATGTAATTTACCACAATCAGAGCAACGTTTGCCCAAAGACACAGTAACAGACTCACTGACCAAATTAGCTTCCTGCCATTTAGAGTATGTTAACAGTTGTGTTGGTAGAGTCAAATGTTTCATACCAATTGCTGCAGCTGTCATTGAGTTTGACTTTAACATTAAGCATGGAAGTATTTATAGTATTTGTAGTGTAACATATCTTGACATTAGCTTTTTTCCAACTGTGCCCAACCTACTATCTTAGACCAGTGACACAAGCATGGACAAAACAAAAAATATCAAAAAAAAAATAAACATCTCATGTGAAATAACACAGAATGCTCTCAGTAAGAAGGTGATTGAGAAAAAAAAGGTTTTCCTGTGCCTGTGCATGGAACCTTGCTGTTCACTATGATGAAGTACCTATCTCAATTATGTTTTAGTGTCTGCAAGTTGATTTTTACACTGTATTGAAATAAATGAAAGGCAGTGGCTGCAGGGGGAAACCCATTTATCAATCTAAAAAGCCTGAATGGAAAAATGAAAGTGAGTTTTAAAACAGAAATCTCTGCACCTGTGAACCATTCACTGAGTGAATAGTATTGATGAATAGACCTATTAAATCACAGATTTAATGAGGTAATTTGGAATCAGGGCTAGAAGGATTGGGCAGATTGCTTGTTTCCACTTTAACTTTTTAAACAGAAAAAAGTAGTACACACACATACATACTCTAAGGTTTTTCTATATTTCTGTTATGTCTCATCATCCTCCGTCTTCGTCCTGCTTCCTGTAACACTGTAGGTGTGGGCCAGCAACTTCCTGCCTAATGAGCCGGCTCTGTCAGACCGCTGTCAGAGAGCCTACTATCAGAAACACGGAGAACCGCTGCTGCTGCAATACGCCAAACAAGAGGCTGAGAAAAAGGTACAGCTGTACACACACAAAAATGAAAGCTACATTTTACGGAAACTTTAATTTAATTTAATTTAATTTATCGTATTTCTGGTCTCATCTAGTTCCACTTGAGCTTAGATGTGCTGCAAATCTGGCATCCTAGCTTATAGAGGCCAGACACAGTGAATCAACCAATAATACATTGCTTAAAAGGCATGTTTGATTAAATGAAGTGCTTATTGTGAATTACCCAATTGATTACCTCACTAAACTTTGGATTTGATGACCATGAGCAATAAGCATTGGAAATGGTGATGGGGAACATCATCATTTTAGCTGACTGTGTGATAATGCTTTATAATTAACATCAGAGGAATGCTTTAAAAAAAAGGGTCTCTACATTTCAACAGTGACATCATATTTTTTTTTCACCATGACTACCCTCATTGCCTCTCCCTTCATCCATCTACTTCCACCTTTTCCCATCATCGTTCTCTCTCTTTCTCTTCATCTTTCTCTTTTTCCCCCAGCATACAGCCTGTCTTTCAGTCAGTGAAGCGTGTCATTGGACAGCAGATATGCTCATTAGCATAATGCTGCGGCATCCATCTTTAACCTGCGTGGAGATTAGGAAAACAGACTGTGTGTGTGTGTGTGTGTGTGTGTGTGTGTGTGTGTGTGTGTGTGTGTGTGTGTGTGTGTGTGTGTGTGTGTGTGTGTGTGTGTGTGTGTGTGTGTGTGTGTGTGTGTGTGTGTGTGTGTGTGTGTGTGTGTGTTCTAACAGAGCCCTGAGTGCATTAAACAGGTTGGCAAATGTCTAATTAGTCAGCAGACATTTGATGGATTCCGTGTTTCTCTCTACAAGAGAATTAAACTTGACGGAACAATTACTTTTTTTGCTTTACTACCTGGAGCTGTAGAAAAAGATGGCTTACTTATGCTACTTTATTATTTAATACACCTAATCTCAGGTTATATTCACAGCTAAAAACCTTTCTTGAAACTGGGTTCACTTGTGTCTATCCAGTGATAGGCCAATCAAATGCGTTGCCAGTTTATCTTGTCCTAATGAGATTAATTGGCAGCACTTTTTTTACTTGACCTTTTAGGCTTCCACCTCTAAATTGTCCTTTGAGTTCAATTAGTAATAAACAGATTGTACGCTTTTGTTAAAGTCTAGCACATAAACTAGCAGAAGTTTACCTCTATTTTCTCAGTGTTTATTTCATCTAGATTATTGGTCTTTCTTCATATTGCCTACTAGGAAATATAAAGTCTCAACAGAATACATTTTTAAAAAATCTTCATTTTACCACATTACTTTTCAAAGCTTTTAAAGAGACCATAGAGGAAGAAAATACAAACTTTATTTTATTTTTATTTTTTTCGTTTGAAATGTTTTTCTTAAAGGAATGGATAGATGGTTTTGGTAATATGGTTCTTAGCCTATTTGCCGAGAGTTTGATGAGAAGATCAATACCACTCTTACGTCTGTACTATCAATGCCTAGCCAGCAACCGTTAGCTTAACTTAGCAAAAAAAACTAGAAAACGATGAAACTGTCCAAAGTTACTTATGATATCTTCTTTGTACAAAAACCAAAACATCACTTGAACTTCATTATACACAAGTATACTGTATATGCAACTATTGAGTTTAGCATTCACGCTAGACAGTATAACCAAGACAGAATGATTATTTTAACACCAAAAGAAAGTTTCGACAAAGTTAGACCTGCAACTCATTTCCTGCTTTCTTTCCCTGCAACAAATCACAGCCAATACTTTTTGTTGATTAGCTACACTACACGCAAAGCTCAAGTCCAATTGAGGTCTATGTCAAGAGGTGGGACTTTCTACTCTTTTTCTACACTCAAATTAAAGCTGATTCTTTTGAGTGACTCAAAGAAAAGTATTTCATTCCTCTCCAAGAATAGCTGGACAGGGAGAATGGGCATGAGAATGAGCCAATGGAGTTGAGCACAAAGTAAGATGGAGGCAGGGAAGCAAGGCGATGGAACAGAGAGTAAGAGGGAACAAAAGAATGACACAAAGGAGTAGAAGGAGACGAGTGAGTACAGGAACAGAGACACAAAGTCACACAGAGAGATGTGGAGGTAAGAAGGAAAAGTCAGATAGCCACTGATTCATTCAGGGAATGAGCTGATATACCTGGTCTCTGTGTGTGTGTGTGTGTGTGTGTGTGTGTGTGTGTGTGTGTGTGTGTGTGTGTGTGTGTGTGTGTGTGTGTGTCTCTCTCTCTCTTTCTGCTCCTGTCTCTCTGACCCAAGGTTAGTAAATTGGCCAACTGCAGTGTTTAGATGAGTTTGAATTGGGGTTTAGCTCCTTGGAGACACTCTTGACTTTGAAACAAAAACTTTCTAAGCTAATTGAATAAAACTCTTTGGGATTTGAAGTCTGTGAGGTGTCTGCTTTTGGGACATCCTCCACTTCCTCCTCTCTCTCTCTCTCTCTCTCTCTCTCTCTCTCTCTCTCTCTCTCTCTCTCTTTCTCTCTCTCTTTCCTCTTCAATCCTCCCTCTCCATCCTGGTTCTATCTTACTTTTCTATTTTTCATTCTGCTCCTTTATAATCCTGTTAAAGGCAGCAGAGGACATATATATATATGGTTGTAAAAAAGAGTGTGAGGAAGGTTGTCATTGAAGAGGAGGAGAAAGCTGAAATCTTGACCAATTCAAAATATTATAATTCTAATAATATAATAATGTTGAAGCTATAGTCAAAGTGTTAATGCACCAGGCACTAAGTAGAATCCTATACTGCAGTTCATTAAGTGAACACTTTGGGATTTAGTTAGATTACGCTGTGTTTTCCTCCACTGTTATTAAACACCACAGCATTCCCTGTAGATGCCTTAATTATGCACTAATGCCTGGACAAGTTTGTTCAAACCTCTGGGAGATTCATGGCCCAGGATGCCCTAACACTCTCTCTTTGCTTTGGTGTCTGGTTACTGCTAAACATTTTTTTGATTTGAATTAGTGTCCATACTGTTCACACCATATGCATATAATAATACAATTGACTGTCGTATTGTTTAAATGCACAATAAAAAATATTAAAATGTAATAAAACCAGGAAACGCAAAAGAAACAATGAGTAAAAATAGAAAACTCAATTCATCCATCCACAGCCCTAGACACAATCGATATTTCTGAAACTAAAAGATTATGTAAAGAAGACGGCCACTGTTTTAATATCTAAACTATGTGCAAGTTAAACAATAAAAATAGGTTAGAGGCTAGAGACAAATTCATACTTTCTGTTGGTGGAAGACTGGAATGCCTGGAGGAAACCTAGATTACACATTCAAAATCCACACAGAACCCTTTGCTTGCCACAAGATCGAGTTGTGATCCCAGGACTTAACTTCTGTGAGATGGCAGTGGTAAACTGCCATCTGACTGAGTCACCATATTGCCCAAAACATGTTCAGTCTATAAACCTCTGGCCCAGCAGGTGTTTTCAGTTATTCTGGCTGATTGTGCCTCTGCTCAGGTTGGGTTGGGCAGAGTTACGCTGAAATTACGTGAGGTAACTGGACTCCATGTTCTAGTAAGAATGATAAAGGTGTGATTTGTAAAAATGATATAAACAGTGAAGTAATTTGAAAATTGATACCTACATAGGAACCATTTGTGTTTGGTAGATTATTTCTTTGTTGTTACAATGATTCTTGCCAATACATCTTATACCATTGGAAAGCCTGATTATTTCCCTTTTAAATTGTGCCACATGTGTAAGGAACATTCTTTTAGCCTATTGCTTTGGTTTCATGGCACATTTACTGTATAGTTCAGTCTCATTGCTGTTATGTTTCCAACAGCAGGACACCAGCTCTTTTCAGCAAACTAGCTCTGATGAATCTACTGTATGCTACCTGCCCAGCACCAAACAGCAGACAGACAAAGTTAGCGACTAGCCAGTGAACATAGTGTACCATAGCAGCTAAAGAGCCAGACATTTGGCTCAGGAGTTAGTGAAGACCAAACCAGAGGCTGAAGGAAATGCATATTTGACTTGCATTTATCAGGTGGCCAAAAGCATATGAATGTCAATGTTGCTGTCTGTCTGCTGTCTGTGTACAGTCAGTTTTTTGCTAACACCTCGGCCATAACAACATGATTTGGTGATTATCTCTCATGGCTGTGTTTTTCAGCTTGCAGTGTTGTTCTTCTGGCCCCAGGTGGCGAACAAGAATCAATCAATACAGATTTGAGAACTACACCCTACGGTCGATCAACCTTGCCGGATATTGTTTTTTTTTCTCCGAGGCCTTGACACATCATCATTGCCCTTTCAGTTCGTGATGAGACTGAGGCAAACAAGGAGTTTTCTTTGAACATATATGTTAACATGCAGTTACCGGAAATCCAATGCAAAGAAAAAAAACAGAGAAAGATGTCTGTGGTGTATTTAGAATTAGTATGAAGCTGACTTCCACCAGATTCCTGCTGCTGTTTAGCACACACACACACCGCACACACACGCACGCACACACACACACACACACACACACACACACACACACACACAGTTAATCTATTTCTGATTAAATTATAATACCAAGGTCAGGTTGTGTTTGTGCCCACTCATCAGCTTGTTAAATCTCAGCCTCTGACACATTCTGCATTTAAACAGTTTATGGTCATAAGGCTTCTTGCTGCAAACAGCCAATCCTGACTGACCTCTTTTGTAACAATTTTGAACTCAGTGTGTTGTAAAGTAAGAACGTGCTCAGTCAACCTTCACTCAGTATTTTTAGTATTCCCTGTTTTTGTTTGTCTTCTGGTCTAAACAAAAACTCTAATGGGTCTGAATAGATGCTCTAAGACGACCTAATAAGCCAAAGCAGTCCATGTGGTTATTACTGTCTTTATTTATTTGTATGTGTGTATTCATTATAACATGTGTGGTTATGGTCATTTCATCAACATTCAGCTTTTAAACAGTTTACAGTAATTACCTGAAAAGACTATTGGAAAAAGAGCAGGCATAAAAGAAAAGGATGCAAGAAAAAACAGGAGAAGCAAAATCGTGAAATCAGAAAAAGATAAGAGAACAAGTAAAGTAGAAACAGATGGTTTTAAGACCAGCAGTCCTCTCTAATATGGAATATTAGGTTTTTAGTTGATGCATTGAATGCTAAGATGGCTCTGAAACTAAAAAATGTCTGTTGTTGGGATTTCCCTGTCCACTCTAAAAGCTCGCCACTCGACTGGCTCCAGTTTGTTAAAGCTGGTGATATGTAACCAGCATTGGCTTTGGCCTTACTGAACATTACTTTGTTAAAACAATATTACATTATTATTGTGAACTGCACAGTGTATAGTTGCTTCAGGTTGTAGGTTGGACCTGTAGTATTTTGCATTATCACAAATGTCTTTTGATTTTTAATTATGTTCTTCTGGAACAGAACCTGGCTTTTATTTCTTTTTTTGACTTTGTCATTAGAAATCACAGTTAACACCTATAAAACACCACATGCATAATATTGCTTCCCTGCACATTCAAAAACAATTACATTTTGTCTTCTCTCTAGGAGCGTGTGGTGGTGGAGACTTCTGATTGGCTGGCAGTAGTTCCATATTGGGCAACGTGGCCCTACCAGACGCTGTTGTTGCCACGACGACATGTCCTCAGGATCAATGACCTGACAACAGAGGAGAGAGAGGGTGAGTGTGAAGATACCGACAGTGCGAGTGACTGAGAAAGCGCTAAGGCAATTAAGACTAGTTTAAGGTGACCCAGCGGCTCAGTGGGGAACCTGCAGATTTGGTTCCAGACCAAGGGTCTTTGTGTGTGTGTGTGTGTGTGTGTGTGTGTGTGTGTGGTTGTGTGTGTGTGTGTGTGTGTGTGTGTGTGTGTGTGTGTGTGTGTGTGTGTGTCATTCACAGCACATTCAAGCTTCACAAGGGAGGAAACATCTTTTTACTTGCAGTTAATGGAGTGGTATTTACGGTGGTTTCGAATCGGCTCAATAAAGCTATGGAAATGAAAAATGAATTACATCTAAACAGTGTTTAAATTATTGGATGCTACTTAGGAATGGAGGATGTCTAGTTTCCAGCCGGTCTCCATCCTTAACATTATGCTAATTAAACGTGGTACATTGAAGTTTATGGCAGTTCCATGTATTTGTTTCCTGTCAACCCTCCCAATATTATATAGTTTATACGCTTCGCTGATTGTTAAACAAATTGGCTATTTGCTGCTGTTCACTTCCCTTTCTCCCTAACATTATGGTGTTTAAATGACTTTAGCAGATGTAGCAGATAATGAATTTCTCTTAAGATCGAGGAGATCTGGTAAGATTACCTACCATTACCTCTCAAGGACAAACACCATTGCTTCTGTGAATCAACTTGTTTAGAAGACTTCTGTCGACAGCTGACAGTCCATTTAGCTGATTGAGCCAACGTGTTGTGAAGGTGTGAGGCCCAAGGCACATAGATAAGATGGATCGGTGGGATAAGTGTCTTCTGAAACACGGCCCATTACCACTGTTTCACAATAAACACGGGAGAAGATCAACACAGAAAAGCAGGCTGCAGCCATTTGAAATGAAAGATGGATTTGATGAGGCTGGATTCTGAAGTGGGAATGTTAATAATAATTCAGTAATCAATGAATCATCGTTAAGAAATAGATCAATCAAGAGTGTATTAACTGAATATAGGCAAAGTTGGCTCAACAGTTATTGTGTATTACTATGACATAAGTTCTCTGGAGTATTTTTTGCTGTTTTTTAATATGGCAGATATGACATAGTGAAAGGTGTCTTGTTGGATGTTTGAATGCATCTAACCATTTTACTGGTATTGTTTTGTTTACCATTGGTCCCTGGAAAAGGGATCTACCAATAAAAAAAGCACAAAAGAAGCCTTTATGTACGTATACCTTTTGTACATGGATATTCTTATATTGTTGAATAAAATCCAGATCAGGGTTTCTGTTGGATATTGATGGGCTGTGTGTGCTGCTTGTTCTGCAATAAAGCCTGGAAATGCAAATAATTATGTTTATTCTAGTGTGATCTAAATTTTGTTTGGCCATTTGTTGGAAAATGACAAAGCTGACTATTTAGATTTTGTTTTCGTCGCTTTATTTCATTTCATTATTTTTAATTCATGGATGAAATAATTTACACACGTGTGTGTGTATAAAAATAATGATACAAATACCAAATGTTTTACCCAATTCACAATACCCAATTGATTTGGCTTGAGATGTAAAATAGCAGTTGTTGAATAAAGATGTCATGCTTTTCATGCTTTCAAAAACATATGTTATAATGTGTAAACCTTCAATTACTAGTCAATTATTCATTGTTGCAGATAATGGATTAAGGAACTTGCTTCAAATTTCAATCCTTAATCTGATGCTTTTTATCTGTTGGTTTGAGAGTTAGACAGAAACGTCCAAAGTTTACAAAGTTTCTGTCTGACGCCGACTCTGGTGTTCATTTAACTAGGCACTATATTTTTCTGTCTCTCGTCTGTCTGATTTCATCATTCATATTCAGGCATTGTGTTTTATATTTCATGTTCCCTCAAGAATATATTAAAAGCTTTTCTTTTCAATTTACAGCTTTTCTAGTTCTAGTTACGTGCAGTCCTCTCAATTTTCAGTTTGTTTTTCTTAGTCGTTACTCTTACATGCCTTCACTTCAGCTCCCCTTCCTCATGTCATTCATTATTAACAATACTCACTAACAAATATCTTCTTTCTCCTTCCTACCCAGTGTCCTCCTGTTTTCTCACATCATCTTTCTCTTTTTTGTCTGTCTTTATCAGGTCTGGCTGACATTATGAAGCGACTGCTGACCAAGTATGACAATCTGTTTGAAATCTCTTTCCCCTACTCCATGGGCTGGCATGGTAAGACAAAAGAGTGGGAGAGTGGGAGTGTTTAAGGTCACATATTAGGCTTTTCCATCTTTTTAAAATGTTATAATGTTGGATTTTCATGTTAAACATGGCCAAAGAGTCAAATAATGAGGTAAACGTATTTTAGACAAATCCCTGTGAGCTAAAACGTTCAGATTTCCAAATGTTCTGAACACTCCGGTTTCAACAGTTTTTTTTCTACTCTCGGCTAAGTCTTATCAAAAAAGCCGGCCTTCTATGATTGGTCATCTGCTCCAAGTAGGCAGGATTGGAGTGTTTTTTTTTAAAGCCACTGCGGTGTTAATATTTTCCCATGTAACTACATGCTAACGGCAGTAAACAATGTCATCTTGGCTGCCAGTGTCGTTGAAATCTCCCCAATTCCGTGTCGCGTTACTGCTGAAACATGTCCTATTGGGTAGTGTTTGGTTCAGAAGCCTTTATCTGCGATTTGTGACGATAGAAAATGCTGCTTCGTTCCACTACAATCTAACGTTAGCATACTGCTAACTATTAAGTAGCTACATGCTAACGTGACATAGCTGTAATCTCGGCCAATGCTGGTCATTTCTCCCCAAATTCTGGTCACTTTACTGCTGGGACAGATTTTCCACGGTACAAAGTCCTGCTATATACTCCGTTGCAGTAGCTTCAGCTTCAACTAGCGAAACACAGAGCAGAGGTTCTGGACATTCCAGAAAGCACACTGACCAATCAGAGCAGACTGGACTTTTTCGGGAGGAGGGATTAAAGAGACAGGCGCTCTCATACAGAGGGTGAATACAGGTGCAGCAGCCATAGGCAGTATGAGAAAAATAAAGTTTTTTTTTTTTTTTTTTTTTTTTTTACATTAAAGCATGTAAACATGTTCTAGTACAAACACAAAATGTAAGTATAATCCTGAAAATGCTATATAATAGTTGCCCTTTAGAAACAAAAAGTTTTGATAACCTGTTTAAAGTCTCTTTTGTAGAGTGACAGCAGCAGAGAGGGACAGATGGTGGGAGAGATTAAAGATAATTTGAATCTAAATATATGAATAATCTGTTGGTGGATTGGAACACAAACACTGCTACAAACTGGAGGCTGTTCACATATCGGGCCAGCTATAAATGAATTCACTTAGTCATTTTGATATGTGAATGAGCTCCACTCCCAGTGGAATAAGTGAAGTTGAGTCACAGACAGGATTGTGAAAGACTTCTCGTGTTGTACCAAGTGTTTTTCTTCTCAAGTATAATTTTACATTAGCTCACATCATGCACCAACATGGCATTGATATCATGTTTTGATTAGCCCGTACAATGTCACTGGAAACTTGTATGTAAATTAAGGTGCAGTGTGCGTTCCCCACAGATTAAATAACTCTTGTTGCGTTTCAATCATCTCCGCTGTACGGTGTTCATTTTAGGACATCCTCAGATCTCAGCCTCAGGTGTCAGACTCAAACGAAACGGCCTCAGCGTCGGAAAAACCTCTGTCATCCTCAGAAAAAACAGCCTCAGCGTCAGAAAAACCTCTGTCATCCTCAGACAAAACAGCGTCAGAAAAACCTCTCTCATCCTCAGAAAAAACAGCCTCAGCGTCAGAAAAACCTCTCTCAGCCTCAGAAAAACCTCTCTCATCCTCAGAAAAAACAGCCTCAGCGTCAGAAAAACCTCTCTCAGCCTCAGAAAAACCTCTCTCATCCTCAGAAAAAACGGCGACAGAAAAACCTCTCTCAGCCTCAGAAAAACCTCTCTCATCCTCAGAAAAAACGGCGACAGAAAAACCTCTCTCATCCTCAGAAAAAACGGCGTCAGAAAAATCTCTCAGCCTCAGAAAAACCTCTCTCATCCTCAGAAAAAACGGCGTCAGAAAAACCTCTCTCAGCCTCAGAAAAAACGGCGTCAGAAAAACCTCTCTCAGCCTCAGAAAAAACCTTTTCAGAAAGAAAGTTGTCAGAGATAACGTTGCCCAGATGAGGGAGCTGTTGACTAGCTTTCTGAATTAGCTAAAGTAGCTAGCAGCTTTTACAGTGAATACACGGCAGTTTGTGATTTTTTCTTTCTTTTTTTTAATCAAGCTTTATTGAAAGGAGTGGCTATACAGCAGGAAACAACAGTCTATGTTCATAAACGAGCCAGGGGGTTACTAAAGGAAAGAAATCAAAACAAAACAAAAAACTTCATATCAATATTTTGTAAAGCTTACTGAGGTCATATGATCCAACAACTTTTTTGTTTGTACATTCAGATATGGAAAACATGTATTGTTTAATATTGGAAACCAGCTCCAAAAAGCTTGGCTTCTTTTTCAAAAACCTTGACTTATGTAAATAAAATTTGGTTCAAATAATTATTAAATGTATCGCATAATACTCTGAATAAAACTTTCTATCATATTGAGTGAATCCAAACAATACATATTCCCAAAGTAATGTGAATTGAGGGTAAATATGAACAGCAATAAAATGTGACAATCTGCTCCAAAGTTTCTTGGTATATTGGCAAGACCAAAATAAATGTACCAGTGTTTCATTTAGATCTCCACAAAAAGTACAGCTGATATCAATGTCTTTTTTTTCCATTTTCTGCAGGTAATGGTTAGTTGGGTAAAATCTGTGGAGCATTTTGAAAGAGATCTCTTTAACTTTGTTGGTTAAAAAAAACTTGTGTGGCAATAGCCAAACCTTTTCCCAACAAATCTCTTCAACATATCAAGACCAGTACGATAAAGCAGCGGGTGTACTCTTAACGTCTTGTTGAAAGAAGAGTTGACGAGTTGCCTTATTCTTTATTTATTTTTATTTATTTTGGTCTTGCCGTTTTGTCTGAGGCTGACAGAGGTTTTTCTGACGCTGTTTTTTCTGACGCTGAGACCGTTTTGTCTGAGGATGACAGAGGTTTTTCTGAGGATGACAGAGGTTTTTCTGAGGATGAGAGAGGTTTTTCTGTCGCCGTTTTTTCTGAGGATGAGAGAGGGTTTTCTGACGCTGAGGCCGTTTTTTCTGAGGCTGAGAGAGGTTTTTCCGACGCTGAGGCCGTTTCGTTTGAGTCTGACACCTGAGTCTGAGATCTGAGGATGTCCTAAAATGAACACCGTACCGCTGTAAGAAATTGACAAACGAGGAAACTTTCAGCTTCAATGTAACCCACTAATTACCACGTCAGTGCACACTCAGACACATCAGCATATTTGTATTGTCTCATACATCACCACAAAGAATAGCAGGAGTTCTCACAGGTTAAGAGCACTTACGGTGTAATTCCAGGCTTTTACCATCAGTTTAAGTAACATGAGGAGACAGAAAAATTGTAAGGTCTTTTTTGTGGAACAGCATGACGGCAGGGTTAACAAGTTGTTATTAGCAGATAATGGCTTATTTACACATTAAGCAGATACATAGCAACATTAGCATTCATTTGGCGTTGTGTGTCTTTCCACCTGGTGAATTTCAATCCAGTATTCACTTTGCTTTTAGCTCTATTTTGGTTTCTACCAAATGTTCAATAGCTAATTGCTAACATTGTCTGTGTACCATTTGATGCTAGGAAGGCATTGTACACTGAGTTTTTAAAGCTTCTTTTGGCTGAAAACTGCTCCCAGCTGCTGCTGTAATACATATGCTGATTAGAGCGTTGAGATTGAAAACAGTAAAGTTTTGTAACGTAGAACCAAAACAATGATCTGAAAGACGGTAAAATGCTTTGGAGACCTGAGAGAAACTGCAGAGCAGGTTGATAATTATCTGTTGGTTCGCCACCATGAGTGATACCTTTCACATTACACAGTCATTTGAACCGTTGCCAAAATATTGAAAGGGCAGCTTTAATGTTAATTTACCCAACCCAGTGTTTTTTAATCTCTTAATTTTGCTGGATATTTAACACTCGAAGGAAAAGTTTCCCACTTTTATGTGAGTTATGTGAGTTAGATTCATTTGTCTTTCCCTGCCTGTCCTTCCAGGTTTTGTTTATTTTTTTCTGGAAGTGACTCACAGGTTTATATCCTCAGAGAAAAATTTCATAATAATTTTAGACAGAATGTGAGAATGTTTTGCTTTTGTCTGCTGAACTTTGCTCAGCCTCTGGTTCTGAGAGAACGTCTAACCCTGTTATGTAAACTTGAGAAATAACTGACAGATATGCACATTTTACATACAGTATCTCTAGCTTCATATTAATCTCAATACTTAAAATTGGGATTTATGACAATGTTTGTCTGTTCAAAGACCTTTTAACTTTAGATTATAGTGCATTAAGCATTGTACGTAAGAATACTAAATTACTACACTACACTACATTATAGAGGAGTTTAGGTTGCTTTTTACCATTGTCTGTTTGGATCCTGCACCCATTTTCCTGTAGTTCCCATTACTTTTGCATCACAGCAAAACACCACAGTCAGAGCAAATGAAAGAACCAGTAACAAGACAAAGAGCAAGTGAATAAGCAAACAAACATACAAAAAATGCTGGGAGATGACACCTTTGCAATGAGTGCCAAATCACCTTTTTATTTTGACAGGACATGTAGAGTGAAAAACACATTTACAAAGATCTCAGATGATAAAATCCAAAATGAATCTATTTTGAAATACCTTCACCTCACAACAGTCAAGACGCGGGTATTCATCTTCTTTTAACCACGCGTGGCCAGGCAAGTGTTTAATTGGCATGATGTGAAGAAGCAGCTTGCACAAACACACAAAGACTGTAAGCTTTATACGGAAAGATGTTTGCCATCAAGACAGCTGTTCCTCTCGTGAATCTAAAACTCAGCGCAGGCCCTGGCTGATGTTTACCTGTACTCAGACAGTGATGGAAATACCTATTGTGAGCTTTTCGTCGGGTTTAAACTGGAACAAAGGGTTAGCAGAGTGCAGTGATGCAATGAGTGATTTGTGACAGAAAGGAGAGCAGTGTCATCACGGCTGAGTGGTCGGAGTTGTCCTTGTAGAAGCTAAAGGTTGCAGGTTCAATCCCTTCAACAGTTGTGTCTCACTGAGTTGATAACAGAAAGGAAACCTCACTGCTCACTGAGTGCATTCTTATTCAGAATGATGTGCAGGCTGGGAACATGAACACTGCAGCTTGGTTTTAGATGCACTACCAAGACAACTTGTACACATATAGGGCAGTTTTCTCTGTCAAACATAAGGCCTATATCGATACGCAAGTGCTAAAGTGCCGAGATGTCGCTACCTTGTTTTGTTTTTTTCTTCTTGCAAGGCAGCCCACATGAAAGATTTTAAAAAGAGAGATGATACACTCAAACTGTAGTGTGGAGTAAAGGACAGAGGGCATTTGAGGACACAGCCTTTGACTCACTTTCTTCTTTTCATTTTATCAGACATCCAATCTTTGAAGCTATATCTCAGTCTAAAGTTGCCTTTGGTGTAGCCGCCACCTACAGATCTTGTGTTAGGTTTTGGCTTTAATCTTGTGTGCGTTTTTTTTTAGATATATTTTTAGAGAATAAACTCCATGACACAGCAATGTGTTAAAGGTTATACACAGGTAGTTGGTTCACCTTATTTTCTGTGGCAAACAGAGTGATTTCTTTGACATGGCTAGGGGGAGAAATGAGGGGAATGATCTGTCAAAAAATGGGTAAATACAAGTGTTAAATACCAAGCATGTTGCTTGTTGATACTGTGTCCCTGCTGTTGGTGCTAATTGAATCGTCAGTTGTTTTTAACGCAATGTGGTAAAGCCAAAGACAGCTTTCCACAGTGTGGACAATAACGTTAACTAACTGAGACACTGCAGATGTGTCCTTGAGGGGAATTTAAGATGGCAAAAGCAGTTTCATGATCCTCTGACAAAGGGAAATGTAACATGTTACCCATCCTAATCAAGCCCCCAGGAAGTGTACCGGCTGGGCTTTGAAGCAAATTAGAAATAGTGGCTATACAGTGGAATTACAACTCCCGAGTCGTTCATGTGATGCCCTCTGGCCCGAAAATACTTTTTCCCCATTGACTTACATGGGGAAAGAGACATTTGTAACAGTAGACAATTTTTTGTCACAGCCCCTAAGGAATGACTTGTTTCACTATCAGAATTGAACATTTGGAAAGTCTAGAAGAGCCGCACGATTTAATCATTTAATCACCATTCAAGTTAGCAGAGCGCTAAACCGGATGTAGCTGGCTCGAGCCAGCAGAAGTCTTTAGTGCGCCTGCTCTTTTTTGGCTTCACGATGGCTTCATGCCACCAACATTCATGCCTCATGCGCCACTGAGCAACTTTCATAGTAATGAATAGGGCCCCGCCTTTAACGCTGTATCAGTTCTTATAATACATCCATGATCTTTTTAATTGGCAGAACAATTGATTAACTCCCAAAGCAATGGTGATATTTTAACTTAATCAAGGTGGATTAAGGGAATCATGCTGAGATTTTTAACTGATGTGCTGTAGTGCGTTAACACACAGTTTGTCCGTCACACATGCACTCATAGACATGCTGCACACACTGACCACCTTATTTGGTAACGCACACTCTCATCCACATAAGTGCACACACAAACCTGGCTCACATAATGAGTTGCCTTATCTCCCCATCTGTGTTTGTGCTTTATTTTTTAGCTCATTTCGAAGCAGCCAGCTTTTTTTGGGCTAGGCTCATTAGTGTGGAGATAGAAGTAGTTGGATGAAGTTTCAGTCACCTGGGAAATCAAGGAGTAGATCAAGCTACCTGCTTATTCCTTCAGGAGGAAAACACACAACACATTACAGACCATATTAACGCTGGATGGAGGACAAGGACATGGGAGAGACAGAGAGACAGTGACACAGAGGTACCCCAGTAAATGTTACGATTGCTGGTCCCCTATCCAAACATATTTTGTAAGTTAGCTCGCTTATTTGCTCACACAATTGGAGCAAAACAAACACATCCAAAAACAGTTTAAAAGTAGGTACTTGTCTACTAATAGGAGCATCTGTCTCTATTCATTTCTTATCTGGTCTCTTCAGTCTTTTCTTTGTTCTTCCCTTTTCTTTTACCATCCATTAGTTTCCTTTATGTCAACCTCCCGTTATCTCTGTGTCTGATCAGCCCCCATTGTCAGGAAACTGACTCAAACGGAAAAGCTCTTCTTATGAATAGGTCTTTTTATTTCTTTTGTGTTTTTTATAGAGAGATAAGTCTCATTTCTGATCCCCTCATTACATCCCACTTAGTTCAGAAAGCATCACAGGCAACAAAGACTATATTTAAATGTTAAATACATATCAAATAGGTTTAAAATTGAATTTGTACATTTCTCATTTGGCTGTTTATCTACTTTTGTATTGGTTGCACAACCTACACAACACAAACTGAAAGCTCTTTAGCCAAACCACTGAAGCCTACACTTCTGATTGCCTACAGTTTAATACTGTATTTATTTAGAATGTGTGAGTCTGGTAATACTGTCTAGTTAAAAAAAATGTGTAGACCCCTGCCACCTAATCAGAGTGGATATGTTTCAGTGGCCATGATATAAAACATACAATCTCTGAAAGAATGGATCTTTATTTTTATTTTTTTTATTTCACTTGTAAGATTATTGCTCTATTGCCCACATATTCAACTCTGGCTGCTTATTTCATTTATCTTGTGAGCTCCCTGATAGGGGGCTGTCTGGTCTGCAGCTTAAAGGCGTTAATGAGCAGAGGGCCTTGTTCATGTGGTGTGGATGGCAGATAGATAAATTAGCTTGTTATGTCCTGGCTATGCATACCCTTAATTAGCCAAGTGTTTGATTGTGCTGTCATTTTGTGTGTGTGTGTGTGTGTGTGTGTGTGTGTGTGTGTGTGTGTCTGTCTGTGTGTGTGTGTGTGTGTGTGTGTGTGTGTGTGTGTGTACAGTAGATTGTGTACATATTTGCAAATTTTCTGCCATTTGGCACTTTGCAAGTGTTAGTGTTGAAGCTTATGTACAGTAGCAGATAATACACAACAAGATGTCCTGAACCAGGCATTAGCGAGTTCTCTACCAAGTCCGTTATTTTCGATACCAGCACAACTCGTTTTTACCGAGCTTATACCGTTGCCATTTACCACAATCATCTTTTTTTTCGAAGTTTGTTTTTCAGTCGCTTTAACTTGTGGTTTGATCCATTTCACCAGTGAGACTTAACTTGTAACATTGCATTAAGAAGAAGCATTGTTGACATGGTCACCCACACTTAAATATACCTTGCACAATGATATAAAACAGTGTTTAAACTGATGACGGGAAATATGCCTGGTGTCCAATTTTACTAGACAGTCACAAATATGATTTAATATTTAAGACTGTAAAACCCTAAACCCATCTGGATCATCTTTGCCGACCAGACATCAGTGTGAACACAGCCTCTGATTGACTGAGTAAAACTGGCTCTGTGTCTCCAGTCTTACTTCTCCCTCTCTTCATTCAGGAGCCCCGACTGGCCCCCATTTGAACAAAGACAACTCTCATTGGCAGCTGCATGCTCACTACTACCCTCCTCTGCTGCGTTCAGCTACAGTTAAGAAGTTCATGGTGGGGTATGAGATGCTTGCCCAGGAGCAAAGGGACCTCACCCCTGAACAGGTGAATAATGTAACATACACATGTGCAAACCCAGCTTTATACAAGGTTTCTCATTTGTTAATTCCACTGATTTAAAGTAGTACATTTTGAGATGTGATGTCAGGGGCTTTGTTTTTACCCTAGGCCATCGCAGCCCCATCATCAAAAGCGGATTCTTTCCCAACATACTAATTATAATGCTAAACCATGATTGCAGTGGATTTGCTCACTATTCATATATTTGTCTTTAAAACTGTATAAAAGCTTGGCACTGCTGTGTCCTTGTATTTTTAGGCTGCTGAGAAGCTACGGAATCTACCAGAGGAACACTATAAAACCAGAGAGAACCTGGAAAAAGGAGGAGGAAAAGAGAAAGATGGAAAAAAGTGAAATGACCCGTGTGATGGTTAGAAGAGAGGGGACAAATACAGCTTCATTTAAACCCCATATACCTTTTGGATATATAGCCATGATAATGTATGGCTTTTGTTTTGGAAGTACTGTAAAAAAAATAACATTTAATTTTCATAATATGTAACATGTACATGTACATGTTAAAGTGCCTTTGCGAACACAGTGCTTGAAGATATTCTTACTTGCACAATACACAGTATACAGTATGTATATATTTTCAATACATTCTTGTACACAAAGCTGGTACTGGGCTTCTTACTATAATTATGAAATAGACTTCAAACTAAATGTGCTATGAAACTCCTCATCCAGGTTTAAGGGAGATAATGAGAGAACATTGTTCTTTTTTCCCTCGCTGTCCCTTCTGTTGAAGTTAAACAAACATTGTTTGTTTTTTGTTGTTGAAAGCCTTTCAACAACAAGCTTATTCTTTTCCAACACAATGAATTATTTGTGATTCAAATGAATACCTTTGTTTCTTGAGAATGTTTCTACATGGAAAATAATTCTTTAAGTAGTTAACAGTTTGACAGCTTTCAGCCTTAAAGGGTGTGACAGTGTAATGCTTAATTGTATAGATAAAACAAATGATTTAACTGATTACAGATTACGATAACAGAGTCAGTATTATTTTGAATTAAAGGTGCCGTAGGTAGGATTGTGAAGATCCAGGACTTAGCCAAAAAGTTTGAACATCCACAACTTCTCAGTCCCTCCCCCTTTCTGCTAAAGCCCTAAATGGTCTCATAAGCCCCTCCCCCCACAAGGGAGAATGAATGTGTGTGCATGAACAGTGATTGACACGCAGTTAGACACCCCCCCTTGGCCCTGATTGGTGCATCTGAACAGGGAGCGGTGGATTTTTGCAAATCGCACTACAGGCTGTACGTGGTGTCAGAGGAGCTGGATTTGTTTATAAATGACCTACTTCATGTAGTTCTACTAGAACATAGGGTCAGTTTCAGCAGATATGACAGAAAGTTAGTTTTATAAGGCTTACCTACTTCACCTTTAACATTAAGTTTACTTCATGGCATCCTTATTAGGCCGCTCCAATAGTGTTTTTGAACATCAACAACACCATATTCAGAGTTTGAAACACGTAAAGCATATAGATAATAAAGTTGGAACATGTCTAGAATTATATATTATATACAGAATGTTTGGTATACTTTGGTGGTATTTACACTACTGCACTGACAGCTGTATTAATTACACTTATTCAACCTACACCTTCCAATGGGTGACATGGAATGAAACTGAATCAAAAGTGTTACAAATTAGAGGGGTATGGAATAGCATCATCAGGAATGATATTTCAGCACCATGGAGAGAGACACAGCCTGAGTTTAGTGTTTCAGAACAGAGAGAGAGAGCTGAAGTGAATCTTTCAGCACCATGGACAGAGACTGTGTGCAGCCTTTGATAGGGACAACATGTTAAAGGATAAGTTCAAATTTTTTTCAAGTGTTGGGGTTAGTACATACAGCATGGGCATGTGAGTATTGTTTAAAAGCCTTTAAAAAACGTTACCTTATCCTTTAGTTTGACTGCTGTATGCTGTATGTATATCACACTACCGATGATGTAATGTTCAAACTAAGGACGCACGGAAAGGCAACATCACAAGATTGTAAACCAGCTGCAGAGTTAAGTTTCCACTTGTGCGAGGATGTGACTCTGACCATACAGCTGTCTCAGAATCAGTGTTGGATCTGTCCAACACCTCGTCGAGTACTTTAGTGTGACACAGAAGACCATGCTGTGGAGTGTATTAAACAGAGTGGTATGGATGTCTAATTCACACTTGTTCCATAGGTGTGTACATGCAATGTTTATTCTAATTGCATCATTATAATTAACTACTATTACATTTAAAAACTTAATATCAGCTGTGTATTAGGATAATATGCGGGGGAAATAAATACTCAGTTGTAACTAATGAAAACACTAAAGGGATTACTGCGAGCCCTGGAGAGGGGGTAGGCAAAGACCCAGTGAGCTTGAAGATTTATTTGGATTGAGATACTTACATCCTCCAACCATATTACATTAAGCACTACAAGTGAATAAATAAAAACGGTATGTATCAGGTGATTGTAAGCTATGCCGTTATAAGTGCCAAGTTAATTCTTGACATGTTAAATCAGGTGTGTTCTCACCATGACAACAGCAGATGGTAGCGTTGGTTAAAAAGTGACTTTGCTTTAGATTATACCAATACCTTTAAATATGCAATTTCTCTTTTCTCCTTCAGCAGGGAGGGTCAGCTACAGAATAGTACCATTAGAGCAAAAAGGTGCTCCGTATTTTGCGGGTTTCCCGGAGCGTACAGTTGGTCTTTATATCTTTAAACACCACTCTGCTGTACCCAATCATTTCCAGTGTAGATGTTCAGTCCATAAACACATAATGTCACAACGTGACCTGCAGCCACAGAGGATAAGAATCAGTTCAGCCAAGGATCAATTCGCTTTATCAACAATTCATAAAAGTGTAGCTTTTTTGTGTTTTAATTGAATAGTTTCATAGTAGTTTCGACATTCCAAACGCACACACACACACGCACACACAGAAATAGGGACACACAAGGTTTACCAATTACGATTGAGACTTGGATTTAGGGTTAGTAGTAGTTTTAGGGTTGAGGTTGGGGTAAGGGTGGTATTAGGCACCAAGTCATGATAGTTGCGGTTAGGTTTGGGGGATAGAAAATATCAACGAGGGTCTTCACAAGCATAGGAGCAAGCTAGGACAATCCTATGTGTGTGTTCATATTTTAATTATACTAATTGGAGCCCCAACTACCTGTCAAATGAGTCAGATGGTAAGTATTGCTAAGCACACAATAGTACTACTACTACTACTTTACGTTTCATTTCCTTCCAGGAAGCCACTGGTTTTAGTTTATTTCAGTATGATATAAAAATCAACTTGCAGAGGCTCTTGGTGTCAAGAATGAGTCTTGCGTGGTCCACTGCCCGCCTGCTCAGAGCAAATATACAGCTCAGCGCACTTTTGTTTAAAGATATGTTGGTCACTTTATTTCTTTTTAAGTCACAGCCCTATTAACCTTTCTGAAAACACACAAACACTTTTTTTCACATTTTGTTCAAATAGAATAAAGATTCGTACAGCTCTTCAATCCACGACAGTTAGTATGTAGCCTATAGCCTGCTGATGTTATCTCATTTACTCTGGTGACTCTCTTTACAGCCCAGGGATCTGTTCCAGCTGCAGTCTCTAATTGGAGTGATGTTGTCACTGTCAAGCCACAATTTCACATGGCCGCTGGTTCCATTTCGTGCAATGAGCACCAGACTGCCGCAAAATAATCACAGAAGCTTCTGTGCTGATGTGCACATCAAAATGTGTTGCTGATAAATTATTCCACACCGTTTTAAAGCAAATCAACAGACACATAAAAAAAAACAAAAGAAAAATGCACATTTCGCACATCAATGAGGCTACAACTTCCCTCTCTGTTTAGAACTTCCTCAGGGCTGTTTGTTCCTGCCAGCGCAGATTAGAAATTCAGAAATTCCTAACCTAAAAATAAAAAATAAATAAAACATAGGCCTATTTAATACCGTTAAAATAAATGTTTTTGCTTCACAGAAATTTCCCATGTAGGCTATACAATTAATTGAGCTTGCAATAGTTACTTAGGCCCAATAAAAAAATTATTTTGATAGTAGTGAACTGAGTAAAAGAACAAAAATGTCAGTTTTGGCAGCTGATATTATTATTGGTAGCTATACTCTGTATATTGCAAGAACCAAAAAAAAAGGGGGAGTTGAAAACTGAAGGGGATGTTAAAAAAGCTCTCTATTGTCCAGTCAGTTTGAGAGAGAGGATAGAACAGACCTCCTTTAGGAAATGTTTGTTTATATTCTTGTTTTATAGCTCTATACGAAATAATACAAGCAGCAGAAAAGACTAAGGACAGCGAAAAAGGTTACGGACATTAAATGTTCAATGAAACGCTGTTTAATATAACTTTGCGGGCCGTTGTTCTTAGCCGCCTAGCTATGCTAGCGCCGATGTTTTCAAATCCTAACCACACTATCTCCTGTCCCCTCATGCTTTTGGTTAGACCCATTGACATATATAAAATGGACCAACAGATCCCTTTGCTCTGGACGGAGACCAGTGAAGGATATTAGAAGCACTTTTCCGGTGATGGCGGAGTGTTACTGCGCAGCCTCCAACTGAGAGAGATGACGTAAATGTGACCTGAGCAACCTGTCTGAAAGTTGGAAGTCTTCTGATAGTTGTGCCAAGAAAAATCTCAATCATTCCCAATCTTGCAGAGACTGAGAGCGTAGGTATATGTAAGAAGATAACATGGGCACAGGCTAATTATTGCTAACTAAAATGCTAGTTAACATTAGTATTTAAACTTAAACAGCTAATGTGAGTCGAAACTGCCTGTAAGCTTCTCCTGTACTATACGGTAATTCCTCTACTATGCGACAGTAAGTCGCATGGTTATGACACAATCGTTAGCCTATTTTTACAAAAACGTCTGCTACGGAGCCATAACGTGAGGTACAAGGTAATGGAGCCTTTTATACATTGTCGTGTTTCTTTAGAAATAAACAATGGACAAATAGAGTCTTTAAACGCTTCAGATGTAAAGTTATTTGCTGTCAAAGTGGCACCAAAATGAATGGCAGTCAATGGAATGCTAACGGGAGGTGATGGCTTGTTAGCATCAAAATGGCGCCATAGGAGCTATGCGTTCCGAGGAGAAGATTACCCCCTTGGTTAGACCACACCAGGAACATTTGCCAAGTGAATTTCGGGCCGACTGCACCATCAGCCTTAACTACTTTAACTGGAATGTACCATCTACTCAGGTAAGCACAGGGTGGGCTAGCCTAAACCTCTATAAAGCATTCAATTAAAACGCAAAAAAAACAGAGAAATAATTTAAGATTTCTCAGTTAGGTAACTGCTTACATAAAAAAGGAACTATGGACACAGACACATGTGACTATACCAACTTAGGTATAATGTCATCCACTAGAGAACTATTTTACCCTTCCTTCCCCACTTGACCGTGCCCAGTCTCTTATTGCTTTGTGAACCTAATGATGCACACCTGTTTTCACTATCACTAAATGAACTGCACCCACTTCACCAAAGAACAACCACAACTGACACCTTTAGAAATGAAATTACACAACGTAAACAAGGCTGTGCTCTGCTGTTTAAACAGCATGACTGATTAGTTGAAATAATAAGTTACAATTCATGTTTTAAAAACTAGAAGAAAATACTGGAGCATGTGAGTAAGTGAGTGAGTTTAAATGTGTGTGCTGGACACCCTGTTTTTTTGTTGTTGAAAATACCATCGCATCAACTGGGTTTTGTTTGCTCCATCTAGACAGATGAATATAAAACTATCTTTATTATAACTATTCTTGTTTCTTTGAGTTGCATCATTTAGTCTGATCTCACTTATTTCTGACCCATTTTTGTCCCATTTCAGTTGTCAGGCTATCACCAGACCAAGCTCAATCTTTTAAGACTGAACATTAGTCTGGGGAGTCTGCTCTGTATTTTCTACTGCACAAGAGGCGTGATCAACGGGCATAGTTCAAATGACTCTGTACGCAATTGGATAGTCTTTCAACCAATCAGACCAACGATCCGGGTGACGTTAGCAGCGACAGCGGCATCAACGGGTTGCTGTGCTTCGGTGGCCGCCATGTTGAATGTAAACAAGAAGCTGCTTGGTCGCTTCTCTATCGTCATCGTGTTAAACCAGCCAATAGCGCGCCAGGTGGATAAGCCAGTTTGTGATTTGTCTCCACAAAATTGTAACGGAAGCAGGATAGATAAACTACAGGTTTACAGACCGGGCTGGGTTTACCCAGTCTACCATTTCAGAGCATATTAAACAAAAGTGGATTTAATTTATATCACACTACATCGTGTCATATCTGAATTCTCTGCTGATTTTAATTTCTTGTCGAAAGACTAAACATTTTACATGCAGTGACAGTAACTTTCATCAACAGTGATATAACCTACATGCTATTTTTGCAAGTAGTTGTGCTACCATGTATGGCTATAACTCAAATGTGAGCAATAGTTCTTTAGCTACAGTTACTTGAATATTCAGAAAAGGGTATTACAAGAATACATGATGAAAAGAGCACCAGTCAAAAGTATTTTTTAAACTTCATCCAAAATGGCAAATACTTTAATTAACACATGTATCTCCTTTTCCACACACAATGTTGTGTTTTTGTCAGCTGTTGTTTTTATCCTTTATTTTTTGGCATTCTTGTGGATTACAGACTAACTGTTGTTTGGCAGCAATATATTGTATTTACAGAAAAAAAACCAGGCAGATCTGGCAAATGTCACTTTTTTTTTTTAGAAGAAAATCTATTTCCATCAGGCTTTACCACATCTTTTTTTAATGATACATCAGCTATCCCCCCTCAGCCAAGTATAACAAGTTTTTTGCAGTTTTTAAAAACTTTTCTTTTCCTGAACAGAAATTGAATTTCCACAATGCACATAAAAAAGATGGCTAGAAGTGCAATGACACTTATTAGCCACACACACACACACACACACACACACACACACACACACACACACACACACACACACACACACCACTTTTATTATTTATACTACTTCCAGTGAAGCAATCTCAGTTTCTTCATAAATATTAATATTGATTGCAGGTTTTGTTAAAATATATGGTTGAACAGCGAAGATGTGCATCTGTAGTTTACAGGCTGAGAGGTTCTTCGAGGGCATGGACATTGGTGAAACAGTATGAGTGGGTATGTGTGTGAGTGTATTGCCCTTTTTATGTACTGTGACAGACCTCATTCATTCATGTCAATATTTATCCAGTCCTCCAGGCTCACAGTGGATCATCTTCTCATCTATTTCATCACTCCTTCGAGACTGTCAGTGTAAGCGCGTGTGTCTGCGTGTGTGTGTATATACAGGATATATCTTTTTGTCTTCACACAGATAGTGAAGGAAGTGTGTGTTTGTGTCTGTGTTTGTGTGTAATCCCTGTGTATCTCATCCCTGGCAGAGGAAGAAGGGTAGTTTTGCCAAATTCTTGTTGCTTGTCTTTTTCCAGCACTATTCTGGTAGAGAATTGTTCTCCCAATGCAGCTAATGATGCCAAATGTGCTTTATGAAATCTGATTAGTAAACGTTTGCATGTCCTTGTTGTAACAACATGTTGTGGTATTTAAACATGTTAAAAAAGGCAAGTTATTTTAACATTCAAGAAATGATCACATAGTATGAATGCTGCTTAAACAAACAATGTCTGTGAGTTTATCGGGGGAGGACAGTCTCTGTGAATGCCTTAGGTACAATTCAAAACACAGAGCTTATTACGTTACATTTTCAGTTGACACTATCAGAGAAGCATCTTTTGAATGCTATGGCAACATTTGAGGCAGTGGTTTGTGGTGATGCTGCATTGGGTTGTGCATATTATATGGTGTTCATGGTGCTTTCTTCTCCCAGCACAAAAGCTCCAGCAGCTTGTGGAGTGTTAATTATTGTTTGAAAAACAAATACAGAAGATAAATATGGCTTGGGTTATATTATCATTTAAATAAGTTTTATGGTTAATTTTGATAAAAGGAAAAAAAAAAAAAAAAAAATTTAATGAAATCTTAAGGAAAAAAATGATCTACAAGTGCCTTTATCATTTTCTGAGGTAATTGTAAAAAGGAATGTTATTTAAAGGTAATCTGCCTTCTCAATTATGTTTCAAGGGAACGTATTTTGTCCCGGATTACGTTTTTGTTGGACATATTACAAATCTGTTTCTAATCAAAGTCTGTGTTCAAAGTCTGCATAGGGAGGAGGTTGGAGAGTATTGATAGGTCAAATAAACACAGGACTTTCACCCTGGAGGCCGATGTTTGTGTCCCTTGTGAAACCAAAAGTCAGTATAGGCGTACTTATGTAACTTAAGTTACGTATCAAATGTAATAATTATTTGTGTCCTTCAAAACGTAATTGAAAACGTAATGGAAACTGTATTTTTAAACCATGTTCACCATCTTAGTTTAGTATGCTAGCTAGAGTATATGTTTTAATTAGCACTGTGCAATGCATAGTATAGCTGATGTGAATTTCTTTAGTTCGGCCGCTATTGTTAAAAATGACAAACTACTCAATACAACAACAACAACCAACTAAGAGCATGGCAATGCATTCAGTAGTTGTTGAGACATTTCACTAAAACCAAAAAAAAAGCAACCTAAAAAAGGATAAAGCAAACACCAACTTTTCTATCACACGGGCATTCTACTGTCAATCATACTGGTCCAATTTAGCACCACTGAAATGCTGCCCTTTTCGGTCAACTGCGGTCGTGACAGTTAAGCTGATATGAGTAAAAAGGATTTATTGAAGAATTTAAAAGCAGAACTTTAATTCTCTCCTCCTCTCTCCTGGCTGAGAAGAGAGAGTGAGAGAAATGCAGACAGAGCTAACAGCTCAGTAGACTCCAATTAGAGGGAGGCGTGAGCGAGCCTCTCTCCTGCTCATCTGTTACCTCACTGGGGTGCTATGGTGCTATGGAGCCTAATGATAAAGAGTGATGCAAGGGCAAGAGGGAGACAACAGAGCATGAGATACGGGGAGAAACAGAAGACAGAGGAGGGTGTGGCAGCGGGATGTCAGGACACCACAGAGTGACTTCATTTGAATTTGAAAGAAAATTATTTACAATCTACAGCCTCAGAAATGATCATAGTCGTATCATGTCCTCTGTGGCACGATCTCAGTAACAATTTAATGATATAAAAGGTTGTTCATCTCAGGGCTTTTGGATTGCCTTATACTGTAGGATGTTCCTGCAATTTGTTCCAGTTTATAGCCTCAGTGCCTTTTTTTTATGAGACTCTGACACAGCACCCTCCCACTCCATCTATGCACCCTGACTCGATCCACCATGCTTCCTTTGAATTTAGCTCACCACTTCAACCCTCAGCTCTGACATATCATTGCCTTATAAAGTGGCTGTAGCTTTTGTGTTAGCAAACATTTGCCTACATCCAGTCAAACAGTCGTTCATTTGGAGTTGTGTTTCTGGAAATCTGTTCTGGGTTTCTCTCCACCAACTCCTGTGTACTGCATGGACCTTTAGATTGCTAGGTGATGGGTTTTCTTTACCAGCTAGTTGCTAACTTTATTTGTCTGCTGTACCAGAACATGTCTACTAAATATTATATTCCCATACAACTAAACTGCATTCTCAAGTATGTTTTGAGGGTAAACATATTTTGTCCCAGGTTACGTTTGTTTTTTGATGTATCACAAATATGTTTCTAATCAAAGTCTGCATAAGGAGGAGGTGGGCATGGATGAATGGGTCAAACAAACAAAGGACTTTTACCCATAAGACCACTGTTCGTTAACCACATGTTTAAAACTGCGACTGTTTCACAACACGCACCTGCTGCTGGTACAATTACATTTCCCTTGACATAATTGTAATAGTAATTGAAAATGCAGTTTAGTTGTATGGAAAAATATTTTTGTAGGAGACACGGTTGTCTGTTCAAGTCCCTGCTTCTGCTGGAAACAAGATTTATGAGAGCAGAATCTTAGATAAGATAGATCTTAAATAATTAGGTCTAATAGGCTAAAATGATTTGTTGTTGCAGAGTTGGGTGATCAGTCTCAGAACAAGTGCTCATTTTAAAATTACACAGAGTAATTGACAAAGTGTACTAATAATTATATGTTTATATGTGTTTTACGTTTACCTTTACAATTGTAGCAGCTTGTGACTTTTCTGGCTGACAGTGCAAATGTAGGCTGTTTAAAGCAGAGATGTCACATAGGAAGCAATGCATTTTCTGACATTTTTTTTTAGTTTGATACGTTGGAATCAACAGGACAATGGTAATAGTAGATACAGAGCAGGCTTTGGTATAATTTTCTGCATTCGAGAGAAGATAAGAAAGAAGATTCAGAACCTACCAAAATGAGAAAGAGACAGAAATAGGTTCCCTTTCTGGTGAACCTAATAGAGGCTGAATAGGGTTTAACGCCACAGGGGATGGATATTGAGAAGGCGCATCGACTGGGCCCACGCCAGCAAAAACCACGAAATCCACGAGGCATAATATTCCAGGTCCAGCACTTCCAAACAAAGTTACAAATCTTGAAAGCCGTTAATGCAAGCCAAGCAAACCAGGCAAATCTAACCGAGGAGACGGAGCCAAAGACCAGTAAGTCCAGAATCATTTCTGACATTTCTGTATAATTAAGGAAGAAACAGGATGCATTCTGGCCTCTGAGGGAGAAATTGCACAAACTAAACATTACAACTAGGATGAGACATCCAGCAGTTCTGTGGATCGTGATTGGAGATGAAGAACTAAGATTCCCCACTGTATGTGAAGCAAAACGCGAGCTGTGTAAAAGATATTCTTCGATTAAACTGTGAGAGAGGGCCGACTAACCAAGTAGGTCCTGAGGCAGCTGAGTGAGTGAAGAGAAGGATTTGAAGCCAATGGAGCCAAATTTATAATGCCCTCTAGAGCATGTCTTTAGAACCCCCTTTATTTTATTATTTTATTTTATTTCACTTATTTGTTGTTGTCATGTGTGTATGCGTGTCTGCGTGTGTGTGTGTGTGTAAGTGTGATCTGTCCTGAATGAGGACCAGCAATGTGCGATAGGCGGGTAAATGGGTACGGGGGTGGGAGAGATGGGCGGATGGTAGGGTGGGTTGGGGGAAGGGTGGTGGATTGGTAGAGGTGGGTCGATATAATCAATAATAAGTATTGAGGGAAGCATAGTATATAAAAATAGAGATGAAATTCTGACGAAACTCTGATTATGATGACATTTTGAAATTTGTCTTTAATTATTTTTTCTTTGTTTCACCTTTTATATGATGTAATTCATGGTACCTAATTATGATGACCCACAGAAATTAATAAAAATAAATTAAAAAGAAAAAAGAAATAGGTCAAAGGCAAAAGGGAGTATTGGTTAAGAAGCTTTCCCGTAGTGAAAGAAAGTGATTCTTTCGGACCAAATCTAATGTTAGGAACATGTCCAAAAGTGGCGTTGCTGTGTAAGGTGATCTCTTATAATAGAGCAATGTAGTAGCTAGGTAGTCTGCTTCCACTTATATCTAACCCTGAGGACTCTGCAGAGAAATATCAGAGAACTTTTCAAAGAAATAAGGCCAAGTAAGGGTTAGCTCCTCAACTATCAGGCCATCCAAACAGATCACCTTACTCCACTCCTAAGACAAATTGGAGAGAGGGTACAAGGGATTTATCTTTTGATCTGAGAACAGCCGTGAACTTGGAAAAAAAACTTTCCCTTGTGTGCACCACTTGTGCATCTTCTTTAATTCTCAGACCAACCACAAGTTATCTCTGCCTTGGAGGACCATTTTAAATTAGATCAGCAGCAGAGTTTAAATGAAGCTGACAACTTTCACAGTTGGCTCCGGCACCATGCAGCAATGGTATCATGGAGATAAACAGAAAAGTGTTTATTCCTGACATGGGGGAGGCTCTTCAGTGAGAAAAAATTATGATTAAAATGCAACCCAAACATGATTAATAAAACAGCACTGCTGCTATCACCTTAACGTTCTGAAAAGTCAAGGAGAACCCAATCAGTGTCAACTATCTATAAATCTATCTGACTTTTTTTAAATCAAACTTTCTTGCGTGCATAATGCTCTTTTGGCAAATTGTTTCAGGTCAACCATAACTTTCTGCTGCAGAGCTCAATTTAAAATCAAACCAGCATCAGACTTCAAACAAGGCTGAAAACGTTCACAGTTTGGTCCCAGAGTCTTACACGGCTGGTGTTAGGAAAATGAACAAAGAGCAATGTTTTTCATGACATAGAGAGACTATCTAGTGTGAGAAAGAAAATGAAAACACTTTCAAAACAAGACACACCCCAGTGGTAGTGTTTAAAATGTGCAAAAGCCATAGAAAAACTGGTGTGGGCCTATCGGTGTCTGTCGGTGTGGAGCAGCTATATGTAAATGAACAACAGAGGGCAGTAAGATACTTTTAAATCTCAATCGTGATGCATAAACAGATTACAGGCACCATTAATAACAAGGATTCTGCTAAATGAATTCCTCCATTAGCACTTGAGCATCTGGTAAAATGCTCAACAGTGTTATTGAGAAGGCAGGACGTTCTGAATAAACCTTCTTTGGATAAATAGGATGCAGAAACATTTGAACCACATGTCTTTGGAAACGAGTGTCAACATCATTATCCTATTATCCTTTGTATTCTGTTGTATTACACTGCTGACTTACCACTATGCACTGTGGGAGCCATGATTACAATTTTAGCTCATAGACCACACTGGTTGTTTGTTGGCGATGTTGCTTCTTGAGTTTTTTTATTAAAATGTGTTGTATATTTATTGCAATGGTATTGAGCCGTTTCCTTTTCATTATGTGATATGCAACAGAGTGGATGGAAGGATTTTGCAAGGCAACAGAAAAACACATTATATTGTTTGAGAAAAACTTCTGTTAAAAATGGAATACAAGTATTGAAGGTATCTTTAAATGTATATTGATTAACTAGAAGTTATGTTTGCATGAATATTCATTGAGGGTGTAATGTCATATTTTGGAGGGAGGTCTATTTGGGAGGAAAGTCTCTGCAAATTGGTGTTTATTGTTTGTAAGAAGTAGGCATTTACCAGACAGGAAGGGCCAAATAGACTTTTTTTCAAAGCAGACATCTTGGCTTGTCATAGTAGGAAAAGCACAGGTGTAACTGATGAAATAAAATAAATGACTGCATTCCATTTAGATGAGGCCCACTCTGCCTCTTGCCTTTGTTGGTTGGATTGGTTAGGTTTAGGCATGAAGAGGGAGATTGGATATGGTTAGGGTAAGATATCAAGGTAAGCCAATCTAAGGCAGAGTAGGGTGTGTCATAGCTTCATTATCCCAGGAAAATAAATATTGCGTTTAAAACTGTGACCGTTACGTCTAGGTATGTGCGTATGAGGATATGTTGATCTCCTGCCACCAGTAGGGGCGCTAATTTAGGAAATGGTCCTGCGGGTCGTTAGCCTGACAAGCCAGACCCACATCAAGATGTTGGGTCTGGGAACTCACCATTGGCAGGGCTCAATCTGAGGGGCGGGATAAACGGTTGTCTTTCAAATTCCCTCTGCACTCATAGCCAACCAGAGCAACGCTATTTGATAGATTAAACTTTTGCCGTATCCGGTCGGCAAAACTCCGAACACATCTTTCTTTTTTAAGAATGACTTCAGTGCTTAACTCCAAGTCTTCCAGAGTCTCGGCCAAAGCCGATTCGAAATACCGCTATTCGCCAGCAGCAGCAGCCATCTTCTTTGTTTTCAAGTAGCAGGGAATTCACGCGAACCGTCGCATCTCTGCTGTCATTATGTTAAGCCCGCCCACCGACTCTATACACGACATGATTGGCCTGACCAGAATTAGTTTTTTCCAGCTCGCAAGCCAACAGAGAGTTACTAGACTGACCCTGGCTGCAAATTACATTTGCTGCCGCTAGGGTGCGTCTAGATTTCTAGGCTAGCAGGTCGTATTAGAGGGTAGGGACAAAGGACCTACGTGGTCGTATGGGATGTAAGACAAAATGGCTGCTGTGAATGGCACCTCGACAAATATGTGATACATTAAATACATTTATGTGACTTGGCTACAAGGCTAGCAGTGGGGGTAAGTCAAAATAAGTGCAAGTTTTTCCTGTTCTTCCCATTTAACCGATATTGAATGATTACAGCATAAGGAAGGACACCATTGAGTGGCATTATGGGAATTGTAGGATGTTAAAGTCAGGGTATTGATGAAAACATTCTTTTTCCAATCCGTTTCTCAGAAGTCCCTTACCTTTAGGGGAGAGGAATAGTAAATTACTGGATTGCCTCTTTGGTAAAATGCTTAAACTTTTTAGACTGGACACTCTGAATGTTACATTGCATAATCTTCTATTGAATTATACACACAGCATATAGACATTTTTATTTTATACAATAACTCGTTGTGGGGGTTGTTACAAAATTAAACAACATATTTCCATGTCTCCTCCTGCTCTCTTTCACCTTTGTGCTTCTTCCCCCTCCATCTTCATTCTTGTCTACCTCTTCATCCCTTCTTGTATCCTCCTCCTCTTTAACACTTTATCTTAGCTTCATCACTTTATCTCCATATTTTGTCTACAGCCCCTATTTCTTTTCCTACCATCTCCGTCTTTTATCTCCTCTTCCTTATTCTCTCCTTCGTCCACTCCTCATTCTCCAGTCCACCCCCAGGTTCATTTATCAGTATAAGGGCTGACTAAGCAGCTGTTGGTGTTATCATGTTTTTTCATACATTGATTAGAGAAACAGATATAATCGATAGCCCCACAGGGCCACGTAGGAGTTTCATAGCTACCAAAAGAATTAGCAAGCAGATGGATTTCAGAGGCTGAGTGTTAGCTGCTGTATCTCAGCACAGACCCAGACTCCCTTAACTCCAATTCATGAAACCGTAGAGGGGGCTGTTGAATTATAATATTTATTAGTGTCTCCGAGATAAACATGCAGCTATATCCCAAAATCTCCAAACTCTTACTGGATATGGAGAGAAATGGTTACATCTGGAAAGGAGGCAATAAGTCTTCTTCCACCATCAGATGTTGAAAAAAAATTACACAAATGTTACTTTAGTAGATAAATGAAACGCACGCACGCACGCACACACACACACACACGCACACACGCGCGCGCACACACACACTCGCATACACACGTGCATACACACACACACACACACAATGAGGCTGGTCAAATCAAGATTGGAAAGATTGAATGCCATATGACTTCTGGATTCAGCCTCCAGGTCTCAAGGCTACAAGAAAAAACAACAAACAGTTTTTTATCCTGTTTTCCATAGCGTCGTTAAACAAACACTTAACCTGTGCTGTTACCACTGCTGTTACGTGGATGTTATCTCCCTGGCCACTCTGTGTTGTTTACCGTGCCATTTATTGGCTTGTGGTATTTGTTTTATCATAGCTGTTCTCCAATGCGAGTGGATGAAACCCAATTTTACCTCTGGGGACAATCTGATTACAGTTTTAATTCTTTGAGCTTTTTGTCTCATATAAATGATGGACGTCCACTTGCTGTGAGCTGCTCCCGGATTTATTTATCAATGATGCAAACATGCTTCAAGCTACCATGTGGTCTTCATCGTGTGTGATAAATAAAATTACAGTCAGGATACAATGAGCAGAGCAGACATTTCTCCTCATCTGATATTGTGTGTCTATCTTTGCATATGTATAACACTTCTTTTTTTCTTACACCCTGTAGGGACAAAACAAACAATATAAAAAATGCTCTGTTGGTGGTTGATTACCTTCATGTAAATGTAAACTCTTTTCATTTGACTTATTACGCAGTGCAAGAGATTTGCAACTGATCACGTTACAGTTTCTGTCGATTGCTTACACGCTGAAATCAAAAGAATTACACAATTATCAAAACCTGACACTAAAGCAGAAAAACATCGGCCCAGATGTGCACCACTATAAGCACAATGTCAGCCTCACACTTTTTGCAAAACAATACACACAGTGATTTGCAAAACACTAAACACACTTGTATACATTAGACACAGAAGTATATCATGATGTCACTTGCAATTCCAAAGCACTGACCATCAAATGACCACACCTATGAGCCAATCTGTGAAACACAGCCATCAGGTACACAAACACATGATTGCTTAATTGTAGACACACCAATCAGGTTTAAGCACTATAAAAATGCAGCAGGTACTGTACGTCAAGTATTTTTTACTGTAATTGTAACCTATACTGGATACAGTATTTTATGTTTGTCTGTTGTTTGCTGAGCTAACAGTGTTATGCACACTACTGTAGTAGCTGTATGAAAACTGGGACATGTTTTGTTGTGATTCTCCATGTTGACATGATTTGGGTATATTACCTATAAGCCTAAAGCCCCCCACTCCTTCAATGACCGACACCTAGCCAACGACCTGAACGAGTTCTACTGTCGATTTGAAAGACAAAAGGACAGTCCTGACACCATCCCCCACGACACCTCCCTACATCTACAGCCACTGTGCTTCACCTCCACCTCCCCCACCTCAGCAGGATCCTGGGCCTCCCCACCAATGCCCTCTATAAAGGAACATCAGCTCCCTCGTGAAGAAAGCACAACAGAGGATGTACTTCCTGTGGCAGCTGAAGAAATTCAACCTGCCAAAGACAATGATGATGCACTTCTACACAGCCATCACTGAGTCCATCCTCACATCCTCCACCAGGACTCTGAAGCGGGCTGGAAAGATTGTGGCCGACCCCTCCCACCCCAGACACAAACTCTTTGAGACACTCCCCTCTGGCAGGAGGCTGAGGTCCATCAGGACCAAAACCTCACGTCACATGAACAGCTTTTTCCCCTCCACCACTAGCCTTATTAACAAGGCCTGGAAACCACCCTGACACTCCACCTTCATGCCACTGTTCTCTCTCTGCTGTAATGCTCTTTGCTCTTTATTTTTTATTTATATCTTTATTTATTCTTTATTTTTTACGTAATACATACTGTGTCAATATACTTATACTTATATTGTTTGTACCTATACTTATATTGTTTAATATTCAATCTAAAGAATGTGTGACGTGCACCAGCAAAACCAAAACAAATTCCTTGTATGTGTTAAAAAACGTACTTGTACTTGTACTCGTACTTCTCTGTGTGTCATTTACAGTACTCTAATCACTGAGAAGTATAATTGGTAAAAGTGTTTTAGGTTAGCAACAGCAGTGTGTAACTGGTTCAAACTGAAGTGAAGTCATATGAAACGTGTGTGTTTCAATTGGTAACTGTTTTTTTTTATAAATGAGTATATAGTTTTTGCAAGAGTGGTTCATTTCGCAAAGGGTCTGAGGTGTTCTGCTAATTGGGTGCGGATTGTGCTAATTGTGTGTAGTGTTCTGAAAAACCGGTCCCTTTTTTCAAAATAGTGCTTAAGCAATCGGAAAAAAAAAACTGTAATGCAGCCAAATTATGCCACACAGAAATTAAATTAATAGTTGAAAAAGGATTCATAAGTCTGTCAACATCCTGTTGAATGAATGATAATGGTCCTTGTGTTTCTGCTGTCGTTAACAAAGTGATAAACCTGTAGAGGTAAAATAGGAGGCAAACTGATTACAAATCTTAATGCAGCTACAATCAGGAAGCCAGCTTTTGGAAGCCTTTTATCCTTCTCTGCTTGGCCAAGGCCATGAAGTCTGTGTCAAACACAGTTTGAGTTTTCTCTCCTGCATCCTTCACACATCCACAGATGTCTGAGGTGGTGCAGAGACAAACACACCTGTGCATCAGATAACCTTCATCCTGCTACAATTTCTGCCGTGCACATAATTTCTTCATCAATATGTGGAATATTTAGATATCTTCCTTCTGCAGACTGAGGAGAAAGGTCTTCAAGGAGGAAGATTTGCCTTAAAACATTTTAACATAGTTGTATATTGGTGGTATTTTCATATCCCTGCTGCAAAAAAAGGGTGACATTATGTCTCCAGTGAAGCAGCGTTTGATTTTGATAGCAGGACATATTTTCTGCTTACCACAACAGCAGCTGTAAATGTCAGGTTTTGGTGTCAGTCCCTCATAATCGAATAAGACCTGCCTCTTTCTAGACTGACTATTTTGCACCAACATTCAACAATAATACAGGGAGAAATGTATCATAGATGAAGCACAGATACTGTTATCGGAAAGATTATTTTATGGCATTTTGCCTTTTTATATACATGTACGTGACAGTCAAGAGAAACGGGAAATATGGAGGAATGATATGTGACAAAGGTTAAACCCAGAACTAAATCTTTCTGAATCACTTTACCAAACAGTTATAATACTATTTACTCCATCTACCATCTTAATTATTATGTAGACTTGATGGCAGATGAACATCAAATAGCTTCTTAATGTCTTTGTCATTGCATCTTTACTTCAAGCAATGTCTAATAGCGTGTCTGCTGGGCATGAAAGAATAATGGAAAATAATGTAATTCTAAAGGGAATAAAAAATATATATATATAATTTGTATTCTGAGAAATAGTTAATACTGCAGTGTCTAACAATTTACAAGTACAAAATGTCCTAAAGGTGTTGCACAAATAAAGGGAAGGTCAAATGTTTGCTAATTAAACATATACAATTATGTTCCTATTACAGTAAGTGTGTGTCGTAAGAGGTCCTTTGAAAAATGACACCGATGCTGGCTATCAAACTCCATATGTCATGCTTGTAACATTATAGAGACTAAAAGAGGAGAGAGTGCAAAAATAGGAGTGTGAGTGACAGCAGGACAACTGCTTTCCATGTCTAGAAAATAAGAGCTTTGTTCATTGATATGCTTCAGAAAGTAAAATAGGCAGAGGAACAAAGGAATAAAAGCTAAATTGAGAAAACTAAAGAGAGGACAAGAACAGAAGGAAGTCGACCAAGAAGGACTGGCTGGATAAAACGGAACAAAAAAACACAATAGAGATAAGACAGAGTGTCAAAGTGAGGGACAGAAGACGGAGAGAAAGGGAACTGTGGTGTAACGCGGAGAACAAAACCAGTGACTGGACATTTGTGATTGGTACAGGGCAGAGAGCTGCAGGCTCAGCAGACTCAGTGTGTACAATATTTGTACGTGTGAGAGCAAGTTCGCAGACAGCTGCTAAAAGAGATCCTACATTCATTCTAGTTGGCTATTATGAAGCTAACTGCAGTATTAATAACATTTAACTTGCCAAAATTGTTGCAGCCACTTCAATTATACGGATCGGCCCCATTCTGTCTACCTCCATCCTGCCCCTGATTCAAAATACAGTAGAGGTTTAATTTCAAAGAGCCTCTCCTAACAAAGTGTTATTCATTACACAACTTCACACTATTATATAGTTTTTAACTCGTTATCCGTGTGCCCCATCATCAATGCATAATTTAAAAGAGTACATTTGCAAACAACTCCTTACAATTGCAAAAGTTATTTCCAATGAGTGTGCCTAATGAAGCGATTTTCAAACAAGTTTAGTTTGTTTGACACAAAGAGAGAGAGGACCCCAGGCCACACATATCTGCAAAGTGTCAAGGATAACTGTTACGAAACTGATCTCATAGAACAAAGTGACACAAAGCAGTGTTCATTTCAACAATGTTCTGAAGGTTTAATGAGACACACATGGATATATACATTTTGTAGCAATCGCTCCAGTCATTTCAAAGACAGGGAGAGCAGGATAAGAAAGGGGAACCAGAGGAAAGGAACACTAGTGTTCTCTTTAGCCCTGCAAGTTCTTTGAGAAACTCAGAGGATCTGTTGTTATAGATGTTATGAACCCAACTAAGATGTAATTATGTGGATATATCCTTCGATGGCAGCCACCCCAGCTGTTGGAATTGATGTCTGTCAATCTGTGTTCTCTCACAACTATGACAAACTTGTGTGTTTTTCCTAGACCTTGAAACCACGAACAGATTAGTAGCTCAGATGTTTAGTCAGAACAGCTCAACATTCTCAAACCTTCTTTATTGATTATTGTATTGTTTGTTCTGTTTTTTGTTTTCTGTCTTTGTCGTTTGTCGTTGTAAATGAGAGTTGCCCTTTCAATGATCTGAATGAATGAATGAAAGAAAGAATGATTGGCTTTCTAAAAGAACACCTGGTTCAATTGTTCACTTTCCCCAGAGTCTCTCATGCTACACTCTCTCCACCTTAACTACTGTCTAACAGACAAAATAGGTAACTAACAGAGGTCTTGGCAGGACAAATCTGACCATCTAGGACAATATTGGTCACATATAGTTTTCTAAGCCTAGTTGTGATGCAATAAAATACATTCTGTTTTAGTCATATTAAGAGACTACTTATTGTCTAGCCATTTCTAAATCTTACATACTTATTCTTCACTTTCATTTCTTCTTATCTTTTTGGGACATTTTAGGCCTTTATTCGACAAGAAAGGAAAGGGGAGAGAGAGGGGGAACGACATGCAGCAGAGGGCTGCAGGTCGAAATCGAACCCACGGCCGCTGCGGTAAGGACTGAGCCTTTGTACATGGGACGCACGCTCAACCATGTGAGCTTCCTGGCTCCCCAATTTGTTTTATCTTTATGTGAAACACACAAAAAAAGAATTTGTCAGCAACAGAAAAGACAATCAGCACTTGACATTTGGGTTTTAAAAGAAGCACAATACATCTGTCGGACATCTGAATCTAAATAATAAGAATTCATGGCCAAACTGCTGTTGGGAACCCAGATGTGTTTCTTGGCCTTCGTGCTTCATATCACTGACTGCTGGCTGTCTTTATGAGTGTAAGACTGCTCTGAGTGTGCAGTTTATCCTTAGTCACACAATGATTTCAGCTAACAGAAAACAAGGTTAGTAGTCTGGCAGACTGAAGCCTCATCTTCAACTGACCCAGCCAGCTGCTGCTCTAACTGCTGTGGATGCTGGTACTGGTTTAACTGGCTCAAGTCCCATCTCTCTGCCTCATCACATTTCTCTATCTTGTTTTGTATTCTTTTGTCATTGTCAATGTCCATGTCATTGTTTTGATGCGTCCCAGGATCTACTGCAACTCAGCTGTAACAATAATCCCTCTATAAACAGAACCAGTTACCATTCTTTTCTGTCTTGAGGCATAATCTACTGTATGTTTTTGTTTGGAGACTGATTTTAGTTTAGTTTAGTAGATTGTTTATTCAGTCAGTCATCATGAAACAGTAATTATAAACATATCACATTGTAAACTCTAACAGTAATTGGTGACTGAAAAGGCTTAGGCTGAAAGAAAAAGTTATACATGGCTATCCTATGTTCTTATGGATTAAATCTACCCACCTCAAAGGAAAAGGCTGAGCTTAAATACATACTATATAATTGATTTTTAATTAGTTAAATATATGTAGGCTTGTCTAATCTGCCAATACTTGTTGCATGCAGACACATCTGTTTTACTAAATTCCTTTAAGTCCAATAACGGTCGTTTACATACACAAAGGCATAGGTCAGTTAGTGCTTAGTCAGTCTATAGACTGAGTAATGGCCACTCAGTCTATACTGAATCAATGTAAGCTAATCAGAGGACAGAACCACACAAGGCAGTATTGGCAGAGAGACAGTGATGACCTAAAAACCACAGAGGGAAAAATCCTCCACACACCTTACAGTTACGATCTTTATGATTTCTGGATGATTTGCGGTTACTGGCAGTAATGGCAAGTGTGTTTAATAGGCTACAGGTCCCAAAGTTCTGTTCAAAATGGCATGTGTATTGAACACTGGGGGCAGCAAACACACATTAAGAGGTTACTGTGTCAGAAATGCAAGAAAAGTAGAGCAACTTGTGTATTTGTGTAGCAACCAAACTGTGCCAAACATCTGTGGGCTGAGAGGACTTATTTGCACTGTGTTGTTTTAATAAAGCAACGATTCAACAATGTTGTCCCACACCGGCGGTTGTTGTCTTCCACATCCAGTCTAGTTTGTTTATACAATGCATCCTGTAAGGCAGACACAGAGAGTAACAATGAAAACCAGCACATAGAGAAGCAATTACAGAGTGGATATTGTTAAAAAACTACTGGCCATAAATAGAATACAAAAAAACCCAAACATGTCTGCCTTCTCCAAAAACAAAGTTGGAAAAGGACATGGTTGAAAATATGGCCAGATAAACATTTGCATTTTATGTATTCCTGCTGACACGTTTGTGTTTTTGCATTGTCATCGATTCAGTTTCACATAAGATAACAGGGTACTTATAGTGGTAGTGTTTCAGATGAACTCTGAAGCCATTACTGCTACATTGGCTTGTTTTGGAAGTTGAGATAAATGCCATTTAAAGTGGGATATCTGAGAAAGGATAACAATAACAGTATTACAAAGTGTACTGCAGGGTGGCGGTGTACTGGAGGAAATTTATATTAGTAAATGTACACCATACTAGCTAACAGTTAGCCCCAGAACTATGCCACTATGCAGCTACTAATCAAGGTGGCTAATTTCTGTTTCTACTTTCAGTCATACTCAGAGACAAAACCTTACGTTACACTTTAAGCTTAAGGATGGCTGTCCTGATTGACCCGATATGATGAATCTCGCAGGAGTCGTGTTTAATGAATCTCTAAAACGGAGGTGGCTCATTGGTGAGAATGGCCACTGTCAGAATAAGACCCCTGTTGAAACTGATACTGTAATTTCCCTTTAATTCTAAACGTAAATGTAAATATACAGCATGTTACCGCAGATTCATATGCATCATGTTTGAAATATGTGTTTTAATTAGATGACAGATCATAACTCACATGCACCCATAAACATTTCTGGTTGTTTTTCAGCGCCATAAGCTCTGATTTCATTATACCCAGCCATTCAATCCCTCAAGCTGGGAACAAGCCAATTAGTTTACCAGCAGCCAGTCTCTGTCCCACAGCCTGGGAGCCGCAGGTAACTGGCCACACAGCCAGCAGATGATAACTATTGAGACCACTAGCCAACAGCCAGTTAGCAGCCACCTGGCCAGCCAGCAGCTGGTGACCAGCCACTGAACCAGCCAGGAACCATCAGGCATTTACCAATCTGTCAGCCAGGAAGCCAACAGGGAGCCAGACGGAACACAGAAGGTTCGTCGAAGGACGACCTGACGAAGACTGAGGTGAGGAAATGTGAATCATTACAGCAGTCAGCATTCTCCTGACCTGGACAAACATGTTACGACTCGAAGCACGAGTCGTAACATGTTTGTCCAGGTCAGGAGAGTGAAAAGAATCTTCATCTGGATCCTTCTTTAGGCACATGTATTGTCCTTTGATATGTCAAAGGACAACAAGCACTGATAAAGAAATGTGTTGTCAGTTAAAGAGATGTTTGGAAAGATGTGACTTTTGATGTGATACCGATGTGAAGTTCCATGTTATTACTACAGATACTGTACAATTTCAAGGAGGAGGTGAAAATGGTCATTTTTAATAATCAAATAATACAAAAAAACACATACAGATACAGAATCATAGTAACATAGGACAAAAAAATGACAAAACATGGTAATTGAATGATCCCTCCATTCAAGTAGACTGTGCAAATATAATTTATCTAGGTTTCAAAGCCCCTTCATGGAATAAGCTTTGATACATGGATTCATCTAGCATTTACTTATGTACCTTGAATAATAATAATAATAATTCATTACATTTATATAGCGCTTTATCATCGCTTCATCATAGACCCTCAAAGCGCTTCGGGGGGACGACAACTCTACCTGCTTGTTTTCAGAATATTAAGGTATTTATCACTGAAAACTGGTAAAGACCAAAACCAATGGCCTTTAGTCATATATTGCTGAGATAAATCTTAGATAAATATCAATTCACTCTGCATAATTGTGAACCATATACAACCAGACAGCATGTTTTGATTGTGTGACAGCTGAACAGCTATTTTGTCAGCTATATCTTTTTTTCCCATGTTAGGGGCAGACAGTGCTCTAGCCTTTCAGTTTCATTATACTGATATTTTATTAGCTAGGTACGAGGTGGGAAGTCTCCACGGCAGAAGATGTCCACAGATCAGGGACTAACACTCCAATCTTGTTGGCAATATTCTCTCACAGTGTAATACTGCTACATGACAAAGAGCAGAGTGAGATGGGAATATAAAGTCTCTCCAAAGCACTGGTTTAGCTCTCTCATTATTAACTGCATCCAAGGGTCAGATTTTCTTTTTGACAATAAAATCCAATCACACTCCAGCGATCTGCTGACATCTCTGATAAAGTCAGCACTTAACAAAGTTAAAATTTCATTGCACCTCTGTAGTTAGACTGAACATCTCAGCAATCATACGAGGAGAGCTTCACTTGGAAGGCTGGTTAAAGTCAAGAAGACAGATGCCATGAAGTGAAACAAGAATAAATAATTTTGTGAAGGATTTAAGAAATAACTATACTGTATTTTTCTTTCTTTTCTTAAGATTATTTTTTGGGTGTTTTTTTATTTTTTTTTAATTTTATTAGATAGTGATAGTAGACAGAAAGAGGGGGGGAGAGAGAGTGAGGGGATGACAACACAGCAAAGAGCTGCAGGTCGGATTCGAACCCAAGCCGCTGCCAAGGACTCAGACTACATGGGGCGCACACTCTACTGGGTGAGCTAGGTTGCCCAGTACTTTTATTTCTTAATGTGTGTTCAGACTACAAGTGACAAAACAACAGGCTGCAAATTATTTTCAATGGAAGGCGGCATTAGCTACAAACTGACGCCAGACACTTCTCTGCATGACGGGCGTGATGCGCTACAAATCAAAGTTGACCTTGCCTCAACTTCTTTTCAGTGCTCCAATGACATGGTGAAGCGTCAACCAATCATATCAATATTTCTCTCCCCACAATTCCTGTTCCATTCCATCTAAAAAAGGAAAGAAAAACGTCTTGCCGTTAGTCAGTTCGCAGTAGGAACCCTACCCTTTTTTATTTTACCGTAATACTAGTCTAGCATTGCCAGACCTTCCTCCACAGCGCTGCCGAGGAGGGTCTGGCTAGTCCACACAGCAATCCGGGATGGTAGAAAACATGCTCTGTTTTGTTGGCATTTCTTTAAACCAATCACAATTGGGCAGTGCTAAGCGCCAAGCAGAGCCACGGCGCCTCTGCAAAATAGCCTCAGGAAGGAACTTGTTTCGGTGGAACGTGTACGTTCAAAGGTTGATATAGTCGTGCAACAGAAAACTCAGATTGAACAGATAGTTTAGCTAGTTGTCTCGATTAACCCTGCAGAGATCTGAGGAGCAGTTAACCATAGTCCTCTTAAATAGTTTTTCTCCCATCCTGGAATGCTGTGTGGACTAGCCAGACCCTCCTCCGCAGCACTGTGGAGGAAAGTAGGGCAATGCAAGATTACAGGCTGCCCAAAGTAAGAGTTGAGTAAGAAGTTGGCCATCAAACTGTCCATCAAAGCTCCCAGCGGTATTGTAATTTACCACTGCAGCACAGGTCAGCCCACCGTGCTTAGCAAGGAAGCAAGCTCTTATTTTGTAACCTGCATGTACAGGATAATAGAGATGTTATGTGATGCCCTTCGTCATGACACACTGCCTCAGGGTGGCTAGAGAAATGCTAACTTCAGTGGAAACAACAAGTTATGTAAGAACAAAATGCTCTTCACATACTGGACTGCATTCAATCTGTCTATTCGATTTGTCCAGAGGACAAAAATAGGTTTTGAATTTATCGCCTCAACCTGTCTACAGTGTAGATTCCAGACATTAATTTGACAGCCCCATATCACTAACTCTCCACAGCAGTTAGTGCTACTCAGAGATTAATGCTACCACCCTGCTGTCCAGGTTAATCAACCAATAACTGTTGTAAACCACAATCTCTGTCAGAATGCTGAAAAGGACATTAGGCACAGCTAGGCAATGACACACAGAGGAAGCTACACATTTAGAGAGTCAATTACTGTCCTCCATTGATGTCCACCAGTGAAAGAGTATTGTCATTAACAACTGAAATTGTACCTTCACTAAATCGTGTAAGCAACAGGCAGGTGTTTAAAGGTGTTAAACTAAATGTGTGGAAGGAATCAGATTAGATAATGGCGTTTATTAGCTCTGATCCACTTAAGTGTGACATTGACCTATGGTGTACCAAATCATACTTCTTTTGAACAAAATGAAGGCATGATTCAAATGTCACTTGTGTCGCTTGTGTTTATGTATTTACATCAGACCACTCTTCCCCTTTTCCTACCTCCCCTCACTACCTAATAATTTGTATACAGTCCCATAGACTTAGAGTCTATATTAAATCTGTGGTGCTTCTGTGTGCAGGCTACTATGCAGATAGACACAATAAAGGATTGCAGAAAAACAAAAGTGAGAGAGGGAAGCAGTGTGAGAGGAAAGAAAAAAAAAACATGATGGAGATGAATGAGGGGGGGAAAGCGAAGGGGAGAGACAACTGACAGAGAGCAGAAGAGTGGTGAGAAGAGAGTTATACCAACTGTATGTAATTACTGCAATAACAAGCTATTCACCCTGTGTGACCAATTTTTATTGGGCAATGTGACAAGAGGGAACGACAGTAATTGCTGTCTTAAGGACAATGCAGATTAAAAAATTGATGAGCCCATCAACTTAGATGACTGCAAACGTGTGTTTACTGTGTGTGTGTGTGTGTGTGTGTGTGTGTGTGTGTGTGTGTGTGTGCGAGACAAAATTAAAGAGACTGTGTGTGCAGAGTGTCAGCAGAAAGGGTGCTTGTGTGGGTTCATAAATTGTATGGATGTGTATCGGAAAGTTAAATGGTGTGTGTGTGAGTTTAGAGTGACCGTGCTCGGTGTTTATTTTGTCTATTTTGTGTGTTTGTGTGCTTGTTTGGTAGATGACTGTAAATGACAGCTGCAGGGCTGTACAGGGTCTCAGAGCTTGTTAAAGACTGACCGGGGATAATAGAGTAGGTCTGCTGACTGTGCACTCTGTATACACAAAAACACATACGCACAAACCTTATAAACATGCAGTACATTGGTTTATTTTAGAAACTTAAAATGACTTCTACTACTCTAGTCAATTTCAGGGATATTTCCAAAGGGTTAGTTTTATTGTGACTGATTTGCGCAGGTTGAAATGTTGTTATGGTGTGTGTGTGTGTGTGTGTGTGTGTGTGTGTGTGTGTGTGTGTGTGCCTGCTTCCTGTACCCCTATCTTTGTGAGGACCAATGTTTTTTGAAAGCGAGGACATGTTGGCCGGTTCTATTTCATATAGGCTTCGCCCTCTAAGAGCTGTTGCTATTGCAAATCCAGGTTTGACTTTCCAAAGATGAGAAAATAATTCAGCTGATAACTTCAATGTTAGACCAGACAATGTGAAACAGGGGATATTTTCAATCTGAGACGCACAGTGATTACATTTAGATTCAACAAGAAAATGAACCCATAAAATATGCTGTGTCGTGTACTGTAGGGACCCAACAGCAGCCGCTCAACATCAAGCAAAAGTCAAGAAATGTGGCTGTACAAGAAAGTTTAATCCAACCTCACCTCACTTTTGCATTACATGCACATATTTGCACTGTAATAAAATCTGTGTGAACCTGTATACAAGGTGTTACATAAATAAACAGCTGACGGATTGTTTAATAGTAGGTTTCAGAGGTTCCTACCGGATGTTGGCAACCATAGCCAGTGTGCCTCCATTATGACAGAAACAGTCTACAATAGTTTTTATCAGGTTGTACATTATGAATTTAGGCTGCAATCTATTTTTATGTTCCAGCTGTCCCAAACCAGGATGGCTCTTATAAACACCATTAGCTTTCCAAAATGGGTTTCTGGGTGATGGTAACTGTTAAAGACCTCCAACACTGTAAAAACCATCTAGCTGACTGGGGAGTTTCTGTGCTTCAGACAAGGTCTGAATCAATCACAATTTGAACACTAATGTTATAGTGATTAAAGAGATAAGGTAAGGTAACAGCTGAACTAATAATGTATAATGAATAAATATGTAAGTCCAGGCTTAGTTTTACCCCAGACCTTACTTTATGCATACATCAATAAACCCAATGTGGAGTAAAGCACAAGAAATCTAGTTCAAAATGCTGAATTACTTCTTAGAGTTTGATTGACAAAATGTACAAATTAAAACATAATTCACGATGAGTCAGGTAATTACACAGTCACTGTATTACATAACATATTAGTCCTGGTTCCATTTTACAGTGTTTATTTCAATAGTTGTTGTTCCCTTATTTCCCTTATTCCATGGTCGCAAGATATGAAACTCAAGGTGTTACCGGCTGGTATGTTAAAACCAAATTTAGGCTCTTAACGCTGAAAGGCAGATACTATTAAAGAGTAACTTAACCCCAGTTGAAAATGTTGATTTGCTTGACCTCCTGTGGTTGAAAGTTCTTATTTATCTGCAATGTAAAAGTGGGCTCATGGTGTGTTCAGTGCAAACTGACATCACTGTTGATTGTAGTCTGAGATGTGAAAGAATAAACCTTGTCTTTATCTCTAATGTAACCTCTCACTTTATCAAAACCCCCACCTCACAAACCTCACCTTCAGTTTTGCTTTCTCTCTAGCTTGTTTCTCTGCCTGTCTGCCCTCTTCCACTTTTCATCCTGGCAGCGTGCCTCTCTGGTATCTGATATTGTCCTGTGATTCTCCTCTGCCAACTTTCTGTCCTGGCTTTGACCAATTGTCCCATGGCAGACAATATCGCTCAACTTGACCCTGTCACAGAGGGATATGGTATGTGTGTGTGTGTGTGTGTGTGTGTGTGTTTGTGTGTGTGAAGATGAAACAAGAGTTAACAACATTTCAGTTTAAAAGAGGGAAAGATAGCGACAGAACAAAAATCCATCCATCCATGAACAAGTTTTTTGTGAGGGAGTACACAGTACACATAAAAATTGTGAAACTTAACTGTCAACACAACATTGCTTTAAAGTCATTTTTCTGCAGTCATGTGAAAAAAAATACATATCACAGAGATAATCCAGCACAACATCTCCCTGGCTAGTAGCTCACTTATGCATACTTCTGTGGTGGAGCTATCCATGGTGCTGAACTACAAGCTATTCTGGTTGCTAAAAGCAAACCTCGATTGTTCTCACTGGGTAAAGAAATATGAACACTCAAGATTGTTTTCCATTCCTAATCATCTCTCCTGCCAACTTTAGCTCTGGCATTGGTTCAGCAATGGAATGAAGTGAGGAGAGATGTGAGACCACAACCTCCAATGCACAGCAAGAGATTAATGGATCACAACCACATGACATCATTGTTCAGCAAGTAGTTGTTTATTTCCATAGTTCTGAAATATGGAAGCAATTTTGTTATATATATAAAAAAAATCACCTATCAAAAAACGGAGTGCTAATTCAAGTCTGGAATTAAACCAAACATAAATCTATGAATCATAAGATCTAAGAAGTAGATACTATGGAAGATATAGTAGATACAGTATATTTTTCAGACAGATCAACTATGTGGCAAGTATATGCTAAATTCATGTGCTAACAAGTTTGCTTATGAACAATCTAAAAAAATAACTGTATTATACTGCAACCAATGAGTTAGGTAATGCCAACAACATGTCCGTCAGGATCCCACCAATACACAAAAACTGACAAACTAATATATCTATTTAATTAAAACATTATTATACCGAGCACACTACTGATGAAGTAACATCAGCTTAATTGTTTTGTTCTTGGCAACAGCCATGTTCAGTTGCAGGATATCAGAGGTGAATGTTAACTGCCTAACTCACATAAGACCTTCACTGGAGCAGGGCCAAGAGCCAACATACCCCACGCATGCAAATGCAAAACTATTTTTTTCTGTCTCAAACGGTGTAAACAAGTTTTTCCCATGAATGTTGATACAAATTAAGATATACAGGGGGGTAGGCAAAATAACAGTATAACATGTGCAATTAAATGCATATATGTTTGCAGACATGCAAACATGTATACAATACATACATCTGGTCAACCATGGTCAACAAACAGGTCTATATGGCGCCATTGGAAGGAACACAGAAAGAGTCAAAGAATTGTGCTATGACTATGTGCAAGTCCTATACATTCCCAAATGATGCATACTATTAACAGTGTATAGACATATTACAAATGCCTGCAGGCATTTCACTGAGTCACTGTGGTAACAAATAAAACGATTGATGTCGAAGAAGAAGGAATAGACCTGGTTTTTCAATGAAAATACGGAGGTGGGTGAGGAGCTCTAGCTCTGAGTGACCATTGCGGTTGTCAGTCACGTGACCTCTCATCCTCTAGATCTATTTCTGATGTTGTCATGTTCCCTGTTTCAGAAATGGATGCAGCCTCATATCAGATTTTTTTTCTTTTTTTTATGTATACAGTATTATTGTTTTTGGTTCTGTATGTAGAATATTGTAATTGGTAAAAGCAAGTTGAGTACACATTTTGTGTATGTTTGTGTGTGTGTGCGTGTGTGTGTGTGTGTGTGTGTGTGTGTGTGTTTTGGGAGTTGTGTGTAGAGTTCTGAGAACATGACGTATGCATTCAGAAAGTGTGTGTAAACAATTGACCAAAACTATCAAACAGGGATACTCTAATCTGAAGAAAGAAAATTGTGCGCCCCCTAGAAACAGCAACTGCTAAAATGTTTCATCACTGTCTGCTTCATTTCAGCCACCCAACGTGTCACAGATATTGAAAATCAATTACTAAACAGCAGCCCTGAGGAATCCACACACACAGACAAACACACACAAGCATGCATGCTGTGCATTGTCCTTCTGGCAGAGACAGAGAGTAGACCGCTGGGAGAAGAGAAGTCTCCATCGACCAGCAGTCAAACTTTTAATAAACACATTAAATCCTTATGGATCCTCCTGCTGAGCTGCCACTAAATGAGGAATTAGCACATGGCAAGATTAATTAGCTGCCTAGAGAGCAGAGAGGACGTGCTGGATGAAACCAGGAATATGGAAGCACAAATGAAAAAGAAAAGGAAACTGGAGGCAAAGACAAAAATTACAGGATAACAAAAAGTAAAGAAAGAGTATGAGAATTAAAGAATGAAAAGAAAAAGGCGTTGACTGAGATGTGAAAAATGATGGAGGAGGAGAGCAGAGAAAGGTGGGGAGTGAGGACAGGAGAGGAAAGGAGAGAGAGTAAAGGGAGAGCGGAAAATAAGTTGCAAGTGGGAGCAAATGCATGGCAAGCCTTTAGATTCAGGGTCACCCCAAGGAAACCTTATAGAAAATTAATAAGAAAATGTCCAAATTATCATTAAAGATGGATTAGAACATCTTTATTTTCACTATCCGACCATTAATCAGCCAGCTATTGTTTCTTGCCTCTGAAAGTGGCAGGAACTAAAAAAGTAATTATAAGTCATTCAAAAGTTTTCTTAGAGACATGTCCTGTCAGACGAGACTTTATAAATTGGTCCAAAAATAAATAGAGGTTGAAGGTCTTTTATTGACTGTACCTACATTTGCCATGCAAATAAGCTTGAATTTCCTTCAAGCTAGAAGAAAAAACACCTTTTCTGTAACAAGTGCTTTTGCATTTTCTTGGTACTTGTGTTGAGGGGTGCTGTGGTGGCAGCTGAGTTCTGGTGAAAGTGGAAAAGATTGCAGAGCATCTGTGCCTCGCTCAGTTTACCACTAAGTGGGATGCAATTCCAAAGTTCTGAAGTGATATTCAATTTTACAAAAGAAAAATAAACTGAGCCTGACAGATCCACTTGTTTTTGCAGGTTCTGGAAATAGGCAGTACAGGTTTAAAGTGCTTTATACTCAGCATAGTGGATTATTGTGTAGTTCCCAACACTCACATCCAACAGCATGCTAACATTTGCTAATTAGAACACAAAGTACGGCTGAGGATGATGGGAATGTCATTATTGTTGCAGGTATTTCTTCAAAAGTATTTAACAAATACATATTTTGACCTAATTTGTCTATGGGGGGGTGGTGGTGGTGGTGGGGGGGTCTTTATCAAATTTAGGACAATCAATCAAATAGTCGAATTATTTCACAAAACAATTGCAAATGGTAACCTGATGGCGCTAGAGGAAAAGTCACGGGATCATGACATAAGGATTCATTGTCTGGAAACCATGACTGTCTGTACTACATTTTGTTCCAATCCATCAAATATATATTGTTTTCTCAGGATAACCTGCTGGTGGTGATTGCATTACATCTATTTGATTGAATGACTGCTTTCTTTTTTGAGTTATTATGTAAGAAATAATACAATAAAAACTAACAATAACAAACAAATAGTAATATTAAATCAACACTGTATCTGTATTATTGTATTATTGTTTTCTAATTAGATTTTTATTTCGTAAAATTTAAAATAAACAGGGATAATCTTTTAAAAACTTTTTTTGGAATGACAAAAAGTTAAACATTTGGATAGTGTTTTCATTTCATTACGCGGATTCCTGATAGTTCATATGTGGATGAAAATAAGTCTGGAATTTGAGATGGAAAATAATGGGCCTTGGGTCAGTGGCAGACTGGAGGTTTGAGAAGCACCCATGTGGATTTTCAGGTCACACCTTTGCGTCAGTGGACTAACTGGTTGGGAAAATCTTGGCAGGCAAAGTGAATGACCACTAACTTCCTGAGCTGCTTAGTGTCAATGTACTTGTACTGGACAACACACAAGCTTGACTTTGAATACTGACTATAAATGTGAAGCATTTAAGGCAGTATGCGCAGTATACGCCTGGATGAAAATAATTTACTTGATGGGAAGAGCAACTTCAAAGTGGGTACCCTTGTGCAATCATGACTCAGATCTGAACTCAGTGTGGATTTAAATGTGACTCATGATTGCAGCTTGTACTCCATATGAGTTTACATTTACTGTTGACAGCGTTAAGTGCTACTCATAATGTTAATTGTTCCTTTTACACTCCCCAACAGACTCTATAAACTCCCGGATGAAATAGAATGACTTTTAATAATGCCCGATTAAGAAACATAGCAACACATGATGGTGCAGGCGGGAGGAATTCAATGACATTTATTGTTGTCAGTGTTTAATACTGTAGTCAGATGGCTCGGTCACAGGTGAGTGTACTGCTCTGTTGATTCAAGATCATCTTTGTTAAAACACGGCGTGGCCTAAAACTGGAAGAACAGATGGCACTACCTGACACAAACACACACACACACACACACACACACACACGCTCATGACTTGCTGGGTCAACAATGAAACACATGGTGAAGTCATTTTGTAACACACACACACACACACACACACACACACACACACACACACACCATCTCAGTGTAAAATAAACATTGTCTTACAGTGACAGCTGCAAGTGTGTATCCTCTGATCTTTGTTGGTGTGTGTGTATAGATTACACCAGTCAGTATGTGTGAAGAGATCATCAACAGATGGCTAATTGCTTTATCAATTAACCATGAAAATGTTAATGGAGTCTCATAAATTATTTAATTTGATATATAACTTATTAATCAAACAGGGTGTGAATTACCACAGAGACGAGGTGCAGTTTGAAATGTTAAGTGTTTAAGCAGTGGTAACTGATATAGTTTTATACGCTATGATCTCGGCTTGTGTAGTAGCAGTAATCCAATTAAATCCAACTATTGTTCAATCTTCTGCCGTTTATTTAGACATCTATTATTTATAAGTTGACTTCATTCCTTACTTTTTTGTTACCGTAAGCACAATAGCTTTTACTTGATGTACCTTATGTCCAGTCAGACACATTTCTTTTACCTGTCTTTTACTCCAAACTCCTGGAATGAACTTCAAAATATTGAGTACATCCAATGCTGCTGCATTTCAAACATCTGTTTACAAATGTCAGTGTTTTGAGTGTAATTGTGTCTAATTGTCAAGTCAAACTGTTTCAGTACCGTGTCATTACTACTGTTTCATGACTCTTAATTGCACTTAATTATTTTGTTTACTACTGTCATTGATGTTATTTTTTAACCTCTCTAATTTGTTTGTTTAACTCTAATTACTTTCTTGATTGTAACTTGGCTCCACTGTAAAATAAGACCCGTTGACAGCACATGGAAGTGAAAAATGAGAATCCCACACTGACTTAAGACCAGGACGGACACTGCTAGATCAACAGGGACAACAAGGTGCATCTCATCTCATTAGGACTATCTAGCCACAGAGTTTTCAAATCACAGGGAGTCCAGACTCACCACAAACCACTCAAAACCTTACTCCACTGAAGTGGTGTGCAGCTGCTGCATGGAAAACTACATCAGTGAAAAGGCAAGGAACCTCGACAAAAGAACATTTAAATTGAACATTACGAAGCAGACATCATCTGTCACTAAAACAAAACGGGGCACAGAATAGACCCATAGTCGATGACCCTGATTTATTAATTCTAACAATAAGATTTATCATTTAAATCTTATGTTCTAAAACCTCCATGAACCACCAGGCCTCCCTCTCTTTACAAATCCCAATGTAACTCATAATTAATACTCAGATTTAAACTGCATACCAATAACAACATACAACATGGCTGACTGGGAGTTCAGCAGCCTTATTCAACTTTTTCAGCACCATGGAAAGACACATTAAGATGCTCTGATCAGCTAAAGCTGTGTCTCAATTACTGTACTTACAGTACCCTCTAATGGAATACAATATAGATCCATCTTCATGCTATTAGGCTACTGTTGGTTGCAATTAGTATACAACAAAACAGGAAAATACGTCAAGGTGCGAATATATAATGCAACTGCCAATATATATTTACAAATAAAAGCATAGTTTTCCAAGTTTTTTCAAACAAGATGATAATTCCTACATTTACTTGTTTATTCCTACCCTCTAATACGACCCAGGGGTTTTTTTTGGTCCTCATATCTAAACGACAGAGCGTAACAGTCACGCTTTTAAACACGTCGTTAACATTATAAAACTGTCACAGTTTAGTTACATCAAAGCCGGTCTACGGAAAGCCGTTCCACTCCCTATTCAGACCCATTATACCGAATTTGGTTGCAGTTCCACCAGAGTTCCACTGGGGGTGATCACAGGTGAGTGCAAAATGAATGGGACTCTATGGAGCTAGACGGCTAAATTTGTCTCTTTCGCCTGATTGTCGTTGAGAAATCTGAGATTTGATTGTAGTTTTTGCAAGTTCAACATGGATTATAGGTCGAAAGTTGAATGAACGAGTACTTATGTCCTTTTGATTTCTTACAGGTTGAGTCGTTGTTACCCATAACACGCTAGCATTCTGCTAATGAATGCTGATTGGTCAGTGAAGGACTGATTACGATCGGAGATCCCGCTTGACGGCATCCGAAGCGGAACCAGAATGTCAGAGTGAATATTTCAGCGTGGTCTTTAAAACATTAGCAAACCTCTTATATATAGCTCCATAGAGTCCCATTCATTCTGCACTCACCTGTGAGCGCCCCCTATATGGATCAAGAGTGGAACTGCAACCAGTTCAGAAGCCGGAAGTAACGAGAGAGTGGAACTTCTTCCCTTATTAGAAATTCTTTGGTTACATTTAGGCACCAAAACTACATAGTTAAGTTTAGAAAAAAAGTTTTGTTACATTACTTAACATGCAGTTAGGCTCGTAAAGCGGAACGTGACGTAGTTCCATAAAAAAACACTGTTTACTTTTATTTTTAAAAGGGACTCGGACCCTGGTCTCCTGGGTGAAAGTCCTGTGTTTTTTTATTTTTTTTGCAGGTGTGAGTACCACCCACAGGTCTTTTTGCCAATTTCATTGTGGGACAATAGTGTGCACAAATAAAACATCTCTTAGTATGCAACCTGACTTTCTTTACAATTGTTCCTCTCTGAACATACTACAGAAGTTTAAATTAATACATAAATAAACAGACAGGAGATGTTACTGTACTGGTTGCTGCCTTAATGTCCAATTGAATGTATTCCTGATTATCTTATTCATGTGGATGGTTGCTTTTGGTGTAACATATTGTGGAATTGAAAGAAAGTTAGTTCCTTTTTGTTGTATTTTCTTTACATAAGCCATAACACAATAGGTGTGGTTGCACGTCAACACCAGGCAGCACCTCAGAAACCTGTGTGGAGCTGGTGGGGACTTTGTCTTGCTCAAGGACACTTAAGCAGAGCATATGTGTTCAAACAAAGGCTTTAGTCTTTAGTAAAAGCAAGCAACCGTCTAAACATTTGCCTGTTGTTAGCTTTTGAAGCTGTAAGATGTCAAATGGAACAAACTAATTAAGGCTCATCCTCCATCTGATAAATTTCAAAAGAAATGAAGACACTGATTTGATTCTCATTGCGTTGCTGGGGAGAAGCTTGGTGTCTGTTCAGCAAGGCAAATTAAACAATTTGCTCACATTTGAGATGGAAAGGAGGGAACAGATTGTTTTCTAGCATTATCCCTCCAGAATGTGAGGAATTTATACGATTATTTGCTTCAAAAGGTCCACTCCATAATTACCATAGGGAGCCCATTACTGGCTTTGCTTACAATGTGATTTATCAGCATCTCCCCGAAATGATGCCAAACATGTTAATGAGGGTGATGTGCCACACTATCACAAGGCCTAGAATGTACATATTTTGTGTGTGTGTGTGTCCTTGAGATAATAATAAAATAACGAACAGAAAAGGGCACATTTTCAGGGTTTAATTGTCATTAAAACCAAAACAGGACTAAAAAATAAATTAGTCCCTAATAAATTAGTAGTCTTGTGCAGATAAAAATGTCAGCAGTCAGGCATGTGTATTTTGTTGTTGCCTCTTATATTATTATTATACGCCTGGAGGCATTCACTAAAAATAAATGAAAACTCAATCAATTTACTTTAACCCAAACTTGTTTACAGCAACTTAAATAAAGGTTGGGAACTGGGAAGCGTAAAAAGCCTGGCATCAACTATTAATTTTTTTCCCTACTTGTCAGACAGCTACTATTCACAAAATAAAGTCAAACCAGACCAACAAAGGGTGGGAATCTGGGAGTTTGATTCGCCGTTGGTTGTAGACAGTTAAGCCTTGGCACCATTTTCTCTGCCAACAAACATGTCAATCGTACGAAGATCAGACAATTTCCCCCAGTTGCTCACTTTTAAAGGAAATAAATGGACTTCTGGTGACTTACAGTCAGGTCCATAAATATTGGGACATCGACACAATTCTAATCTTTTTGGCTCTATACACCACCACAATGGAGTTGAAATGAAACGAACAAGATTTGCTTTAACTGCAGACTTTCAGCTTTAATTTGAGGGTATTTACATCCAAATCAGGTGAACGGTGTAGGAATTACAGTTTGTATATGTGCCTCCCACTTTCTAAGGGACCAAAAGTAATGGGACAACTGGCTGCTCAGCTGTTCCATGGCCAGGTGTGTGTTATTCCCTCATTATCCCATTTACAAGGAGCAGATAAAAGGTCCAGAGTTCATTTCAAGTGTGCTATTTGCATTTGGAATCTGTTGCTGTCAACTCTCAATATGAGATCCAAAGAGCTGTCACTATCAGTGAAGCAAGCCATCATTAGGCTGAAAAACCTAAACAAACCCATCAGAGAGATAGCAAAAACATTAGGTGTGGCCAAATCAACTGTTTGGAACATTCTTAAAAAGAAAGAACGCACCGGTGAGCTCAGGTGTATGTGTGTCAAAGTCAACAATCAAGAGAAGACTTCACCAGAGTGAATACAGAGGGTTCACTACAAGATGTAAACCATTGGTGAGCCTCAAAAACAGGAAGGCCAGATTAGAGTTTGCCAAACAACATCTAAAAAAGCCTTCACATTTGAGACAAAGATCAACTTGTACCAGAGTGATGGGAAGAGAAGAGTATGGAGAAGGAAAGGAACTGCTCATGATCCAAAGCATACCACCTCATCAGTGAAGTATGGTGGTGGTAGTGTCATGGCGTGGGCATGTATGGCTGCCAATGGAACTGGTTCTCTTGTATTTATTGATGATGTGACTGCTGACAAAAGCAGCAGGATGAATTCTGAAGTGTTTCGGGCAATATTATCTGCTCATATTCAGCCAAATGCTTCAGAACTCATTGGACGGCGCTTCACAGTGCAGATGGACAATGACCCGAAGCATACTGCAAAAGCAACCAAAGAGTTTTTTAAGGGAAAGAAGTGGAATGTTATGCAATGGCCAAGTCAATCACCTGACCTGAATCCGATTGAGCATGCATTTCACTTGCTGAAGACAAAACTGAAGGGAAAATGCCCCAAGAACAAGCAGGAACTGAAGACAGTTGCAGTAGAGGCCTGGCAGAGCATCACCAGGGATGAAACCCAGCGTCTGGTGATGTCTATGCGTTCCAGACTTCAGGCTGTAATTGAATGCAAAGGATTTGCAACCAAGTATTAAAAAGTGAAAGTTTGATTTATGATTGTTAATCTGTCCCATTACTTTTGGTCCCTTAAAAAGTGGGAGGCACATATACAAACTGTTGTAATTCCTACACCGTTCACCTGATTTGGATGTAAATACCCTCAAATTAAAGCTGAAAGTCTGCAGTTAAAGCACATCTTGTTCATTTCATTTTAACTCCATTGTGGTGGTGTATAGAGCCAAAAAGATTAGAATTGTGTCGATGTCCCAATATTTATGGACCGGACTGTATTGATCATGTTGCTTGTAGTGGATCATGCTTTAAGGAAGGAAATGAGGGAGCAAGAGGGCAATGGCTGGAGTGGAAAGATTTTGGTAAAACCTAACTTGAAACAACTTGAATTATGTTTTGAGTGTGTGTATGTTATTTACAGATACTGGAATGCATATGCAGGTACCTGTCTGCATACACAGTAGGTTGGAAGTGGGTTAGTTTTTTTTTTTTTTTAAATGTTATAATGCAACTCAAGCTCAACTGGCTTTGTTACAGGAAAGTTCTTTCTGCTCCGTGATCCTCGCCGGTACTATATGTGTGTGCTTTGCTGCTGTATTGTTTGTGTGTGTATATACATTTAGTTGATGGACATGTCCTGAAGGTACACATGTGAAAAACAAATGATCAAACTATAAGGAATTTGATTGATATGAAAAATGTGTACTTCAGGTCAAGCTTCCCTTACTTCCCTGAATAAAACAATAACTATGAGCCTCAGTTGTCCTTACTTGAATATGTGTTTATTACAATACAAATCTGATCAGAGTAGCTCTTGGCACAGCACGTGCGCATAGACACAGATATAAAAAAAGTAAACATCACATTTGCTCAGCCTTATACAGTGTATCCCACGTCATACAGTCACCTATAATCACGCAACCAGGGAAGAGGCAAAACAATGTTGTTTAATTGGTCCAGACTATTAACCATGGGAGTCAGGAACATCTATAAGGTTTTTGTCCCCTCCAGACACCCAGAGCCCCCTTAACATAAAGCATGCCAAATTTGAAGGACTCAGAGGCCTTTTAAATATACCAAGCCATGACAATACCACCCGCTTCAAATGTTATCAGCCCATTGAATCAGCATTGTCAGTATATGAGGCGGCATGGACCTACCCTACCTCCTAGTTGGCTCAGTATGCCGTTATTATATATTGATAGGGTAGATCACCCATCCGCATCAATATTAGACGTTAAGAGCAACTGCAAAAATACAAAATGCTTTATTTAGAAATGTAGTAATACGTGTCCTTTGTTATTAGAGACTATAACGTTCTTTCACCAAGCCATTATATAATCACTTCTAAAACAGGTGAAATGAAAAACGTATTTGATTTCATGCATATGGAAGGGTCAAAGAATTGACCTGACTATGGAAATGTAATCCTTTACTGCAGATGCTGCTGCAACACAACACATGTCTATGTTTCGCAGTGAAACTTTTAATACAGTGTTGACAGATGACAATATGGATTATAAAAATATTTTTAAAGCATATCACACACATTATCTGCAGCTTTGACAAACATTTCACAGCATAAATATGGCATTAACTGTCTGATAAGAAAACATCTGTCTCACTCTGTGAAACATGGACACAGTACAAATGGATTTTATGTACTCTTGAAATGTACAGCTATTGCACCAACACAACAATGTGGCAGTTGCACAGTTGTAAACAAAATCTTCAGAAAGCCACATTTCCAGCGGTGTCTGTAGGACTGTTTTCTTTTTTAATAGGACAGCCTTATAGACCTGTTCTGACAGATTCAATTCTTTATTCAATGTTGAAATGTGAAATGTTACAGCTTGAACTGGGGGAACACTTTTGTTAGACTGAATTTATGCTTCGGTTTAGATTTAGTGAAACAATTTACATCTTTTGAGGGTTCTGATCAGCAGGTTCCTATTCTATCTGAAAATGTCCAGTCCAAATTTTACATCCAAGAAATCACAGAACCAGAAGTTATTGATATCATTACGGCTTTGAACAATTCCAAAGCCAAGGATATTTATGGGCTCAATACTAGCTTTATAAAATCACATAAAGAGGCGCTAGCACACCCAATCATGCATTTGGTTAATTTATCTATAAAAAATTAAATTGTCCCTAAGGCGTGGAAATTGGCCTCAGATACCCCAGTATTTAAAGCTGGGTATAAATCTGACATAAATAACTATAGACTAATTAGCATTCTACCTATAACTTCTAAAATAATTGAAAAATGGGTTACTAAACAAATTATTGAATTCCTTAGCAATAGCCAAATATCTTTACATCCTATGCAGTTTGGATTTAGGCCACGCCATTCAACCGAGACTGCATTGGCTATGTTCATGGAAAAAATCAAATGTCAGTTAGATAAAAATGAATGTGTTGGTGCCGTATTCCTAGATTTAAAAAGAGCTTTTGACACAGTCAATCACAACGTGCTGCTATCTAAATTGTCCCATTTAGATTTTTCGGTTCAAGCAATTGATTGGTTTCATTCGTACTTGTCTCATAGAGAGCAATGCACCGTGGTGGGCGGGATTAGTTCTGCTTACATGGGTTGTCCAGTAGGAGTCCCTCAAGGGTCCATACTGGGGCCCATTTTATTTTCATTATATATTAATGATTTACCTGAATACTGTTTACATGTTGATGTCCAGCTTTACCCCGACAACGCTGTAATTTTTACGGAAGCAAAAAATCCTGAGGAGGCAGCACATGTCCTTTCAACAGCTCTTACACATATACAACCATGGCTCAATAGATCATGTCTTATTTTAAATGCAAAAAAATTGTTATAGTATTCTTCTAGAACACGGAAACAGACAAGTTAGATCAAGGCAAGAATCAAAACTGGAAATCACTAACGAGCGCTGCAGAAGACTCATATTCAGGTTAAGTAACAATCCGGCGTCGAGCAGAAGGTCACACTGGTTCTTAAAAGGTGGCTGATGAGCTGATGAGTAGCAGGTGAGTAGATTAGGGAATTAGAACCAGTTGTGGGGAGAAGACAGCAGGAGGAGGCATGTCCACACACTGTGGAAAATGACATTAGGGAAAAGATAAAAAACAAAAACACACCAACCACACTGCAAGCACAACAAAATGAGGAAATAAGACAAAAAACACAGTCACACCACACCAGACAGTCACCGGGGCGTGACACACACAAAAGACATCAAACAGGTAATAAGTGTCTGCCCTAAGGACTACCTACAGTAAATACAAACACACCGACCTGCGGGGTATTATTAATGAGTTTTTAATGTCTCACACACACACACACACACACACACACACACACACACACACACACACACACTTTATCCCGTTCTCTCTCATGCAGAGAAGGATTGTGCTATCAAACACTCTACAAAAGGCTTATTAAGAATATGCATAGCCTGGACTTAACAAGCTCATTTGTCTCTCGCCATCCACACAGCGCTAACAAGGCCCTCTGCTCATTAAGGCCTTTAAGTTGCGGGCCTGACAGCCGCCTGTCAGTTAGTTAACAAGGCCAATGAAGGAAGCAGTCAGTGTTGACTCGGCTTCGGAGGCTGGAGGTGGGAGATTAGCCTGCTTGACTCAGCACCAAGACAGCAGGGCAAGTTTCGGCTGACCTCGAGAGAAGCGCTGCCCAAAATTAGCACCCAAAAGACAGCAATCATGCTGATGGGATGACTCATGCGTGTGTGTGCATGTGTGTGCGGTCGTGCTTCTAAGTCTGCACATGTGGGAGGTTAATTAGCCTCCTTGACTTATTGCTGTGATGGCAAGGAGCAGCCAAAAAAGAAACAAGGTCAAACAGTATAATGGTAAAAAGACAGTGATCATACTGGAAAGAAACATGAGCACATAATTTTTTTCTTGCTGCCGTAAGCCTTTAAAAATCTTACATCTTACAAGCAATGATGTGATAAAAAATTCATTGAAAGTAAATATGGCTCCTCATTTTTAAGTCATACTGCCTTGATACATTTTGGCACATTGCTAGCTTGTCTCTTGAAGATCCATAGATATACCTCAATGTCTTGGACCTCTGTAATAAAGTAGTATGTACTTAAAGCCAGCATTTTATACAAATGGGAAAACTGTGACATTATTTTTTAAGTCAACTCTATGATACACTTCATTCATTTCAATGACATCATTACCAGGTACCTAAACTGCTTGAACCCCTCTTGGAGCTGAACTCCATATTGTGTCACGAGTAAATTGAGACACTCTGTTCCTTCTGAGCTCCTTGTATATGTGATCTAAATTTTACTGACATTGCACAAGCATAGGCAATGTATTCTAAACTGACTTTACTCTTTTGGATTGGCACGCTAAATAAGATGCTGCTACCTGTCAGATTGCTAGTAAAACAGAGGAGTTAATCACAAAAGATACAGACCATTCTTAGACAGACCTTAAATGATCTCAGGGTGAATCCCTTGGCCTTATCCTCTATTGCTAGCAGCGACTAATTAACAGAGAAAAAGTAAAGTTTTGTAATACAAAACAGTTGTCTGACAGATGGACTAAAAACCCTGTGGCTTCCACAAACCCATAATCCCAGGGATATTAAAACTCCTTCAGTCAGGCACACAAAAGAGAAATGCACTCCTTATGAGTCTGAGATCGAGATGTATTAAAACACATTACCACTGCTGCCACCAGAACTAAGCTTCAGACACGTTTCTTGGCCATAGGCCTACATTTATTCTGCCCTCCATATGGCAAACATTCGAGCATTTCTTAATGAGGCTGGGATCCAGGGCAAGATAAGGTAAAGCAACATGAGATTAACTGTATTGATCCCTGATGGCCAACCATGTCAGAGGGAAATTGAGTCATTACAGCAGCAAAGCATGGAGGTGTATGATGGAGGACAGAGTATATGAAGAAACAAGGGGATGTATTATGCAGGGAGAATGACTGACCATACATGTTCCCGAGTTCAAACCCTCTGCAAGCAAAAAGGGAAGGAGTAGTTGAGCTGGCAGCAAAACATGATCAAGGATGCTACGGGCATTTGGCAACATCGGTGTTCAAATAGGGCTCCCATCTGTTGAGTTGGGTGCTGTTTTAGTCTTTTATTTTTAGTTACTTTACGTGCGCCCTTTACTGGCTGGAACCACTGTAAGTGTGCACACTATAAACTCCTTTGAGAAAAGACGGTCAGAAAGTGTGTGCCGTTATTTCCATTTGAATAATTATAATTCTCACCCTTTTATATGATGGTAGGGCTTTTCATCCCACCTTCAAATGTGGCTGTTCAAACAGCTATAATCTATTACCTTCAGACAAGGTTGGATGGCATGCCGTGCAAACTAGTTAATTTCATTTCTAATGCACCCGGACCTTGAGAATGAATGGGCTGGAAGCAACACAGACTGCACCAATGTTAACCAAGAATTTTTTATTATTTTGCAAACAAAAGAATATTTTGAAAGATTATAATTATATAATTTCTACTAGAGATGCACCAATTACAATTATCTAGGTCGATTCCGATTTTCTTTGAGTTAGGCCAGCCGATACCAATTTTAGCCGATTCCGATTTCATTTTTTCTAACCTCAGCACACACAAATATTTATTTTCTATCTTTTCTTTAATAGAACATTTTGCACAGAACATAACATTTTTTGAACAGATAATGGATCACTATAAAATAGAACTATATAAATTACTCCTGGTGTGGGAAATTCACACACATCTAAAGTGCAACGTTAGAACCATTTCCTTCTTTTCACGTCCAATATCCAACTAAAAAAAATGTGATGTTGGTTTTTGGTGGTGGTGTCCATGCCCTACTCTTTCCTTGCAGGTGTTGCATATTGCAAACTTGTTATCTTCTGCACACACGCTGAAGAATTTCCAAACAGCTGACATGTTGCTGGTTAATTCACGAGGTTCCCTACATGTGCGAGAATAGCGCGGACACGCGCTTCACACCGCGAGCGGGTGTGAAGGTACACACGGCGGAAAAGTTGAGAGAAAGGAAAAAGAGACTGTGCTGTCGCGTCCGTGTGTGTGTGTGTCCTTGAAAACTGTAACACGTATAACTATAATATATAATCGTAGCATTGACCGGCATGAAATCGGCATATGTCAGACTGACCTGCCGGTCGCCGGTCATGGCCGAGCATGTGAAAACCGGCCAATTCCGGTCACCAGCCGGTCTATCGGTGCATCTCTAATTTCTACTAGTGCATTTAAGTATGTTCAAGATGTCAGATGCATACTACATTTGCAAAATATTTGAGTGTGCTTAATAATGCAATGCATAAAAGACAATTGCTCTGTGACTGTTAATCAAGTATAACAATTCTGCCTTAAGTGCAAATTAAAGTTTTGTGTGTCTGAGTATGACCGCACATCCTAATCGTATACTATTTTGTTTAAAGACCTCTCAGTCTGGTATGGAATGTGTTAAAAAGAGCTAGTGTATTTTCAAAAAGCTAAAGGCTGTCCTGGCTGTCTATTTCCTCTTTCATCCTGTCTTGGCAATGAAGTAATGTATTCATAAACCGTTTTGGCACACAGCATTCTGTGATTGAATTAGAGAAAGGAAAATGTATTTCAATACTGCTGAAGAGCATGGCAAGATTTCTCTTGTAGAGGACAAAAAGTGTGTTTGCATGAGGAAGGGGGCTGTTAAAGAAAGGCTAAAAGATAGAGAGGTAAACAGAGAGAGGCTGGGTGAGAGGGGAGAGGAAAGAAGAAAAGGAAAGTGTGGAGCTGATAAGGAGAGCTGAGTGGGGGGTTTGGGGGTGGTGGTGGTGTTGATAGCCTGAGGCTGTGGTAAATGAGCTCCGGTCAAAACAGGACAGCTCTTATGATGAAGAGGTGTGGGATGCAACCTGTGTGTGTGTCTGTGAGATTATGTGAGTGCACACGTGCACTCCCCGAGTCTTTCGGTGTGTTTCTGTGTGCATATCACGTGTTGGGAATCGGTAGGGTACAGATTCAATTATTGGCAAATTATCAAAGATGTTTTATCAATATTAATAAAGTTATGAATATGGGTATTAATAACTTTACCAAATTGACAATCAAAATGGGGCACCACCCTGGAATCAGGGACCAATAGTTGAGCTGTGACATAGTAGGTGGTGTTCCCTTTAAAATACAGATCTTAATTAAGTTGGTTCATTTATCTGGTATTTTCTAAAGGAACATGAATGATGAAGGATGAATTCGAGCACTGCCTGTGTTCAACCAGCAATTATTACAATAAATACACAAAATCACAGACAACTACTATTTACGGTATAACAGAATTTATTTAACTTCAAAATCATCAATGGCCAATCAATAATCCTTCGATCAATTAACATCAATATACCGCTTTTTTAAACTACAACCAAACTAAATTGTCTCAAAGGTCAAGCAGCGAAACTTTGCTAATAAATGCATCTTTGCAAGTGCAACAGTGTACGAGAGTTTGTTTGCAACTTTGGACCTTGTCGTCCCCCTTCTACGCACCTGTCTAATGAAAGACGTGCACATTTTTCTTCTGTTCTTATCTTGTAAAATAACATGAAGAAAAAATGAGCAGAACAAACAGGAAGTACACTGCAGAGGAAAAGTAAAGGCGTGGAGCTCGGAAATGGCAGTTTAGAGGAGTTATACAGCAACTGAAGTTTTAAGTCATACATATAAGTAAAAGTTACCCCGTGGATTGTTCTTGTAAACAGTTAGTTCACATTGATTCAGTTCACATTTTTCACCAGAGTGCATCCTTGAGTCCTAAAATTTTTTATGCATTTTCTTCCTCAAAACTTTTGCAAAGGCAGTTTTCAAAATATTTTTAAACCTGCAATATTGAGATCCACGTTTATATCAGCTGACAGTCTTCTTCCCCTTTTCATTCCTTGGTGCAATACCATCATGCTACCTATCCTGAAACTGAAGGACCATATAGCTTGCATGCACTTTACATTTACACAAACACTCTGCATTTTGCAGTAATGTGAATGTGTTCACGTAATAGTAAACAAGCCAAGGTAGCCCTCCGAGCTAATGCATGCTAACTACGCTTACATCAAACAGGTGAGGTAAAACAGCATTTTTTGCCAACACTAGATATCAAACAAAAGCCAGAGAATACATTGTATTATGTTGCTGTGAGCTGCAAATTCACCACTTCTAAGCAGAAGACAGAATATAACCTTAGAGCCTGACCGGGCAAGGTAGGGCAGCATGAAAGCAAGGAGCGCTCACTCTGCAGTTTGGGGACGAAATGTCCAAAAAAGTAGGGCTAGGTATTGTTACTCGAAGGACCAAAATAACCTAGTACCAAGTGGTATCAAAACTTTATTCCAGTCAAAACTATACCTCCAATCCTTTTTGTAGCAAGATTTAGAAAAAAATAACTATTGTATGATTTTGCTCACAGCCATCACCACAGCTACAACCCATATAGTTGGCAGTTCAGTGTCCTGAGATGCTTCTATTCACATGATGGGTATCGAATAGTAGAAAAAAAAGGTATCAAATTAAGTCCTCTATCACTTCAAGGGTACTGCCATTGGTACTGGTATCCTATTTTTTAGACGATACCAAGAAGTACACTAACACACTGTGTGAATAGAGACAGAATGGGGACCAAACGTGGTAAAGAAATATCTACAGGGTAACTTTTCCCAATTGCTCTATAGCTTACACACACACACACGCACACAAACTCTAAAAGAAATATCCGCAGGGTAACTTAATTAACACAGTATCCAATGCCACATAAAGGTCGGATTTATTGCATTGGAGTACAGTATAGCAACCGCCAGTACTGCCACTCCTCTTTTCTAAGAAACTGGTCCACTTTAATTTTCCCAGATTTCAATGTGCTTGGTGAGACAGATTTCCCTGCCATGCTGCATGACCATTTGGCCTATAATTAACCCTGTTACACATCACAAAGGGATGAAAATGGCTTACCCAATTCATGCTATTATCATTATTATCAGCCTTTCATGGTGGAGGAATATCATTTCCACATTATTACCATCCATTAAACATAATGTAGCAGTGACGGTGACAAATGAAAGGATAATTTTTAAATCAATCACTATCTTTTTGCTCAAACTAACCAGGTCACTACAAATACTGTACAGTATTATCCCTTGGTTCATGCACCCTATGGTTATTTATTTCACATGTATTATCACATTGAACAGCACTATGTGATTATGTGCTCACCTTAAACATGATTTCAAATATATTTAAATGATAAATGATAGTATGTTAGTATTGTGTGTCATCACAACACCCATAATGGATAGGGATACAATAATTCTGTAATGTAATCTATTCACATAGATTAACACATTTGCAAGCTTGTTGTGTTGCAACATACAATTGCAAACAGACGTGGCAAATATCCAACCAGACATCCAGCCAAGTGCACTGTAATAACTAACAAGAATCTATCGCTATGCTTGTGGATGTGTGAGGCTGTACTAAGGCACATCAGTGCTTTGAACGCCAACATCAGCATGCTAAGATGCTCACAATGACAATGCTGACATGTTGATGCCAAGCCGGTATAATGTTTACCATGTTCACCATCTTAGTTTAAACTATTAGAATGCTAACATTTGGTTATTAATTCATTTAAAACAAAGTACAGCTGAGGCTGATGGGGATGTCATTAGTATTACACGTTTTTGGCCATAAACCAAAGCACTGAATAACGTGATTACAGAATTAACCTGGTGGTCCAATCAATCTAGTATATGATGATTTTACAGGATAAGTGAAAACTTTGACCTGCTGGTGGAGCTAGAGGAATGGTCAAGGGATCACGTTAGTAGGCTTTATCTTCAAGGGATCATGAATGGCTGTACACAATTGCACTGTGGCTTTCCATCTGATAGTTGTTACATATGATAGTTGATATTTCCAGAGCTGTATAGTAACAAAGTAGAACTACTTCACTACTCTACTTAAGTACTAAAAGGCTGTATCTGTACTCTACTGGATTATTCTTTTTTTCTCCTACTTCCACTTTTACTTGAGTACATATTTTCGATGAGTTTAATACTTTTACTCTGATAGATTTTTTATGTGCTGCATCATTACTCATTACTGTTGTGAATTCCTCGCGCTACGGAGACTCTGTAGGTTAGTGTGTGTAGTTATGGCTACGTTAGTTATGCTAATTACGTAATTTACGTCGTGTTTCTTTTCATTACGGTTGCCTGTTCAGAAGTCAGAGACGATGTAAGTTTGTACTCTATTTAGCTATTGTTGCAGCAGATTAAGCTATTCCTGAGTTGTTTGAGTCTGCAGTGAGTCCTGAATGTTAACCGTTTGACCCTGTGATGTTAAGCTGCTAGCTTATCTGTGTGTGTGTGTGTGTGTGTGTGTGTGTGTGTGTGTGGTATGAAGTTGTTTCAGTCTGCAGTGAGTCCTGAATGTTAACCGTTTGACCCCCTGTGATGTGAAGCTGTTAGTTTATCTGTACTTTGCTAGCTTGCTAACTTTCCTGTTCATCAGACATGTTACTAGCTAGTGTGTGATAACTTTTTTGGGGCTTTAATCGTTACTGTGCTGGAGAGGATGTTTATTTTACTTGCACAGTGTGATAATTGTACATTTTATTTCAGTATTTGTTAATATTAGTTATTTTTAACATAATTAATATTTGTTAACTTTGGCTACAGCCTTGGCTAAACATTTGACATAATATAAACAATATGATATTCAAACTTTTGACTGCTTTCTTGAATAACTAAATAACACAATACTTGTACTTTTACTTTCAGTACTTGAGTAGTACATTTTAAAATAAACTACTTGCAGTACTTAAATGCAACATTTTTTGAATACTTTAGTACTTCTACTTAAGTGTGGTGCTTAAAGAGCACTTCTACTTAAGAGCACTTGTACTTTTACTCAAGTATGGGTCTCTAGTACTTTATACACCTCTGGATATTTCAGTCTTTTTCAGTCCAAAGTGGTGACACATTTTTCCTTAAATAAGAGCTTCGATGTCTGCCTCCTCACCTAGATATCTTGAAGCAACAGATTATATAATATGCAAAATGTCAAAACTGTTACTGTATTGTACAATAATACAATACAATGACCATTATTCCACCATTTTTCACCATTTCAAAATTGGTGTACTAGTCATGGGGAGTACTACTCAGACTGGAGAAAAAGTATATCTTTTGTGGCTCTGGGGGGAGCTCTGAGAAAAAGATACCCCAGTGATGGTACATGGGTTTATGATACCTCATTCTAAGGAAAATATGTTTGTCAGGTTGCATGATGTAAAGTGAAAGATGCAGTCTTTTTGAAACTTGACCTATACATGGACTAAACGTTCTCGGAGAATTTGGACTTGGATTGAATTTATATTTTGACAGCAACTTCCTTCTAATATCAGTCTTTTGTAAGTCCCCCATCTTTGTAAGTAAAATACTAAATTACTGCCGTGTTAATGATGTAACATAATGGTAGTATCAGTTACTCCTTTCCTGAGGTATCAAGTCGAGAAAGATGCATTGCTAGATACAGTGTGTACGGAAAGTATTCAGACCCCTTTAAATTTTTCACTCTTTGTTTCATTGCAGCCATTTGCTAAAATCAAAAAAGTTAATTTTATTTCTCATTAATGTACACTCACCGCAACGCACCCCATCTTGATAGAAAAAAAACAGAAATGTAGAAATGTTTGCAAATGTATTAAAAAAGAAAAACTGAAATATCACATGGTCATAAGTATTCAGACCCTTTGCTCAGTATTGAGTAGAAGCACCCTTTTGAGCTAGTATAGCCATGAGTCTTCTTGGGAATGATGCAACAAGTTTTTCACACCTGGATTTGGGGATCCTCTGCCATTCTTCCTTGCAGATCCTCTCCAGTTCTGTCAGGTTGGATGGTGAATGTTGGTGGACAGCCATTTTCAGGTCTCTCCAGAGATGCTCAATTGGGTTTAGGTCAGGGCTCTGGCTGGGCCAGTCAAGAATGGTCACAGTTGTTCCAAAGCCACTCCTTTGTTATTTTAGCTGTGTGCTTAGGGTCATTGTCTTGTTGGAAGGTGAACCTTCGGCCCAGTCTGCGGTCCTGAGCACTCTGGATGAGGTTTTCTTCCAGGATATCTCTATACTTGGCCGCATTCATCTTTCCTTCAATTGCAACCAGTCGTCCTGTCCCTGCAGCTGAAAAACACCCCCATAGCATGATGTTGCCACCACCATGTTTCATTGTTGGGATTGTATTGGGCAGGTGATAAGCAGTGCCTGGGTTTCTCCACACATACCGCTTAGAATTAACGCCAAAAAGTTCAATCTTGGTCTCATCAGACCAGAGAATCTTATTTCTCATAGTCTGGGAGTCCTTCATGTGTTTTTTGGCAAACTCTATGCAGGCGTTCATATGTCTTGCACTGAGGAGAGGCTTCCGTCGGGCCACTCTGCCATAAAGCCCCGACTGGTGGAGGGCTGCAGTGATAGTTGACTTTGTGGAACTTTCTCCCATCTCCCTACTGCATCTCTGGAGCTCAGCCACAGTGATCTTTGGGTTCTTCTTTACCTCTCTCACCAAGGCTCTTCTCCCACACTTGCTCAGTTTGGCTGGACGGCGAGGTCTAGAAAGAGTTCTGGTCGTCCCAAACTTCTTCCATTTAAGGATTATGGAGGCCACTGTGCTCTTAGGAACCTTGAGTGCTGCATACATTCTTTTGTAACCTTGGCCAGATCTGTGCCTTGCCACAATTCTGTCTCTGAGCTCCTTGGACAGTTCCTTCGACCTCATAATTCTCATTTGCTCTGACATGCACTGTGAGCTGTAAGGTCTTATATAGACAAGTGTGTGCCTTTCCTAATCAAGTCCAATCAGTTTAATTAAACACAGCAGGACTCCAATGAAGGAGTAGAACCATCTCAAGGAGGATCAGAAGAAATGGACAGCATGTGAGTTAAATATGAGTGTCACAGCAAAGGGTCTGAATACTTATGACCATGTGGTATTTCAGTTTTTCTTTTTTAATAAATTTGCAAAAATGTCTACATTTCTGTTTTTTTCTGTCAAGATGGGGTGCTGAGTGTACATTAATGAGAAATAAAATGAACTTTTTTGATTTTAGCAAATGGCTGCAATGAAACAAAGAGTGAAAAATGTAAAGGGGTCTGAATACTTTCCGTACCCACTGTATTTGCCAGGTTTCAGAGATTTTACTGTAATATCACTGACACTCCATTATTATGTTTTAACAAACACAAAACCTTTGTTTCAGACAGATTTATGATCAAATCTACCCTGCAGTGCAGCACCGTCACCTGTAGCAACTCATTTCTTATGCTCATTTTGTATTCACTTTTGAAATTCTTGCACTGTCAAAGCTTCTTTTCATATCTGCCAATATGCTGAATATTAGTAGAAAGTTGTTCAAATGTTTTGAGGTGCCACCACAAGTACAGCCTTGTTAGCGATGAATTTGTTAGCTGTGCAGCTAATTAGCCGTCTTGCGGACACTGCAGTCTGTGCTCTCCTTTAACTAAACACACACACATCAGTGGCTATGCACAGTTGCAAATTTGCAAAGAATGGACAAGCTTACAATGCAAACACTCACGCAACACACATGTGTCAGCAACAGCCTAATTAGAAGCAGTGAACGGTAAGCGGGTGAGTGAGCGAAATGGGGATGATGAAGAATAAAGTAAAAGACAAATAGATAGGGATTTTTATTGATTGTGATTTTCAGCACGTAGAGCCCAAGGTTTTTTGGGACTCTCACCGAGCAAACATTTTCCTCTATCCAATTATAACACTCTCACTCAGAGGAGTTGTCAACGACAGAAGATAATATGAGAAAAAAGTGCAAGGGAGAAAGGCAGATAAAGAGAGAGGGATGTTGACGGGGTCCAGCAGGGAGGAAAAGTGGGAAGGAAAAAGTAGGAGACAGAGAGAGGCACAAATGGATGAAAGGATAGTAGGAGGTGAGGATGATGGTGACAAGAAAAATGTGTGGATGAACATGCATGGAGGAAGATGGGGAACTAGGAATGAAGGAGACAGAGGGGAAGACATGGTGGCAGAGAGAAAGACAGGTTTCAAAAGAGGACAGAGCAGACAGAAGGGAGCAAGGAAGGGATAAGGCAGAGGGAGAAACAGAAGAGCTATTCATGTTATGCGAGCAGCCAATGCAGAAAGTACAAAATCATCAGTTCTTGTAATAAATCTCTCCTAACCAGCTTTGCGCATCAGCAAACATGGCAAATGATGCTCAATTTCCTCAAAAAAGCTGCAGCCAGGAGGACTTAATTTTCCCACCATCTTTGCAATCTGTCGAAATCACACCTTGTTAGCTCAGACATAGGAATCCTCTTTGCTCTCTATGTTTGGAAGGCTAAGACTAATTGGTATCAACTCTTTCAACCGGAAAGCTGTGGTTTATGATGTGGCGGGTTACGCTATACGCCACAAAATTCATAACAAAGAGCCGGTTCACATGTACCACTCTCTTTTCGTGCACTCCAGGATGGGCTAGAAGGACGGAACTATGACAACGTCAAACAGATCCTCTGCCATTGTTGCATATCCTCACTTTTAGTTCACTCTCAGTTCACTGTAGAGAACAAGCACTTTGAAAGCAGTGACAAAAGTAAATGAAAGGCAAAGATGCAGAACAAGGTGACGAAACAGATATCGGCAAAGGAAGCAAGGGCAGGAGGAAGTTGAAGAAAAGGGGAAGGCGAAGTAAAAATAAAAACCTTGGAGAATTGAAGTTGACCATAATTAGGGACAAAAGATTCCTCTTTATGATCTTCACCTTTACTAGCATCTTTGAATGCTTGTTTGTTGAGTAGAATAATCATCAATTGGAGAACACAGAGATGAACAGATGTCAATGAAAAATAAATCTAAACATAGTACTATTGTTCTATTGACTGACTTATGAAATCAGTTCTGCTCTCCACCTCCTTCAGGATTTGACAAGCTCAGATAAGCAATTGGTGGTACTGGTTAGCTGTATTTGATATAACGCTTATTGTTATTAACGCCCAATATGCCATAAAAGTATCCCATGTATTTGACTGGATTTAGACATTTCAATAAACAGGTAAACATGTTTGTTTCTTTTCAGATTTCATTATATGGTAATCTTTGAAAATATATTTAAACGGAAAATAGTCATTCTGTTCCTAAACCTTTCAACCAGCCATCATTAGGCTTATGATCGCCTCCGGGTCTTCACTTCATTGTGGTAGGTTTGTAATAGAGCTCCACAAAAGCAATACATGGCAAAATAGCTTCAGGCTCCAACTATCTTTTATTTAAAGTTTGAATGATCCCTCATCATATTGCCCAACATTACCCTTATACAGAAAATGCATCATAGTAGAAAAGAAAGCAGCTCTTATAATGTTATTTTATTATTGCGACAATGCTAGGTGGAGAATGAAGAGCCAAAATAACCTCAGGCCAAAGGTCTTTAAACTTGGTTCACAATGATTGCAGAAATAAGTATTAGAAATGTCCTGCATGCTGATGGCTTTTCAATCAAAAAGTTGGAAGACTGGAACCAGAGGAACTAATCTCCAGAACTAAACTGGGAAATAAAAATCCCTTCTGAGTCATTCCTGTTTGCGTTTCCACCTCATGTGAAGAGCCGTGAAGGTTATAGGAAAATTAGGCCTCTGGTGGATTAAAAAAAAATGACGGCGAAACAGTTTTTACATGAGGAAACAACACCATAATGTGTCGTTCTTTGTATTACCTGTTGCCTGATTCTGCTGTTTAACATCTACATTTGACTTAAAGAGATATTTTCCTGATTTCAATCCAGCTCTGTGTCATGGAAGTGTGGGCAGTGTGTTAAGATGAACGGTGTGTGCTTTTCCTCCGTGGCGCCAGTGCACAGAGCTTGGAGCAGCCGTGGTCTGCTGAAATCTGCTGGATGATGCCAAACGGATTTCAGCAGAACACTGCTGTTCTGAAATGAAGAGGTGAAAAAGAGCATCATTTCATGTTTAAAAGTGCAATGCTTAAATTCATGAAAACATTTTCAACCTGTACAATTACCAAATGTGTGGCTTTTGTGTGTTAAGGTGTTAGTTATTCAACAACACATGCCCTTAAACGCATACCTTCATCTCTAGCTCTCTTCTACACAAACAAACATTTAAAAAACATACATCACACTTTACGCTTTAAACCCAAAGATACAGTTCCTCTCTCTGTTTCTCTCGTATACAAACACAGATGTTATCAAAGGCTGGTAGCAGGGATTCTAGACAGCCCTTGGAGAGAAACACAATGGGTTATATTGGAGAGGAGAGGATTACACAGAGCTTCGTCGCTGACAAGACCTCCCGTTTAGGTATGGATGGGACAGTGGAGAGAGAGAGAGAGAGAGAAATGGGGTGGCAGAGAGGACGACAAACACAGGCCCAGCTTCACAGAATAACTTGACCTCCTTAGGGAAAGAAGGGAGAGGGAAGAGGGGAGATGGTAAAAGAAAAGTCAGGACAAAAAAGGAGAGATTAGAGGAGGACAAACACAGAGCTTCGTAGTTGACAAGACCTCCTGCTGAGGCCCATGGGGGAGAGGAGATGTTTGGAGAGAACAGAGGAGAGGAGAAAAACTGACGAAAATGCACCCAAGCTTGGAGAGAGAAAAGAGAACCAAGAAGATGAAAGATGAGGTGAAAAAGAGGTTTGAGGTCCACTTACAATTGGTAGTCACCAATTATATTCATCTATTTTTGTTCCTTCTGGCTTTTACAATGTCAATCAATTTTTAATCAGCCAAACATGGAAAAAGTTAAGCAATAGAAAACAAAGTAAATGCCACGATTCAAAATCAATACATGTAGTAGAGTCCATCGCCAAAAAGAGCGTGACCCATTTTTCCACAGCTCTCTCCATGTGTATATCAGGTGGTGTTCAGTCTCTTACATGTGTGAACTCAGAGCTCATTCTACGTGCCTCTCAGCAATAAACAAATGCATAAGCAGGTCGGCTGAGAGTTTACAGGCTGTATATCTGTCAGTGTGGGTGTGTTATAGAGGTCAGTTACAGTCAAAGTGAGTATAGTCAATGAGGCCTACTAAATGTATTAACCAACCACCTTGATAAACAACTGAAAGTGACATATAGTGAGCTGCAGATGAATAACAGATGCACACACAAACAGGGTGCACAGTGCATCACGCACCACTGAGCAACTTTCACTGTATCCACTTCTTATTATACATCCATGAGATGTACTAGGCCTTCAACTGCTGAAAGCAAAAGTGAAGCCAAACTAGAAAGGCAGATCATGTATTTAAGTTTGATGCCAGCAAACAGTTTAGTCTTTATGCTGTTGACTCCTGACCACCTTTTTTTTTTTAAATAGATTACAACAGAGATTTGGCTGTGGGCACTAAATTGCTTCAATGTCCAAACAATGACAGAGCTCACTGTCCTAATCTGTATTCTAATGAGTGTGTTTGATATTTCATCTTAAATCATGTTCCTTGCTGCCTTGGCTGCTTTCTAGTTCCAACAGAAGCTGAAAGGCTGTGATCAGGAAAACCAGGCGGTATTAATGGCAATAAAAAAACTATCTTGGAAAAGAACAGAGTATGGGCTCATAAAATGTGCAATACTTAACACAATCTAAGTTTGTGTAGCTTTGTTTTAATAATAGAAGTCTTTATTTAAAATCAGTTTCCAGACAGTGGAGGCTGATAAGACTATTTTTTTATTGTAAACTAAAGGATGGGAAGAGAGAAAAGAAGGAACAATAACAATATTTTGTTGCTGTAATAAGGATACATTAATTCTTAAGCCGCCTACCCATGATTCACAGCTAAACTGCGAGGTAGGGCGCAGAGCATAGCGGCAAAGCACAGTGCAGGTATATGTCATTATTGCTCCTGGAATTGGTTGTGCCTTGAAAGGTCAGTGGCAACTAGGTTGAAAAAAACAGTTAATATAATAATAATAATTTGAACAAGCAGTGCGCGATGCCAAGTCTAGCGCTCCGCTTAGTTGAGGGGCACCACTCTCCCATAGGAAAACAATAGAACGACCAGCGCATAGTGGTTTTACCGTGGATCATTTGTAGGCAGCTTTAGACTGTTATACACTTAATTCCACTATGTGCATATTAATAGTGAGTGTGTGTGTGTGTGTGTGTGTGTGTGAGGATCTTTTGAAATTGGAGTGAAAGCAGGATGTATTTACTTTAACCTGACTACGTTCTGCGCACATGCTCAGTGTGTGCAAATACATTTTATACTGTACATGTTGACCATGTAGATGTTTTACTGAACCTAAATAGTGAACACTGTGGAATTTGTTGCAGCAGCACAACTACAAGCATAAAGAAAAAATATAACCTTGAGACAAACTGAGACATTGGTCCAATTCTATGATTTAATTTTTGGTGATAGGGACTACCTTTATGTTTGCATTTGATCATAATTTGCACTACTGACTTACAATGACAAATAAAAAGCAAAATATGAAAATTCAGCGTAGAGTTTTCTGTATACAGGAAGTGTAAAAATGGTGTTTTAATTTATATTAGCAGGCCTATGTGACCAGAGAGTATGTAGGTGTGTATATATTTCTAAACTGTACAGTATGTTAAATCCAAAAATGTCTATACTACATTATCATTACAGCTGTATTTACACAGAGACCATCCCTGGTTTTAATGCCAAAGTTGTCATAGGACATGGGCAGATAAGAGACCAGAATAAGGGGAATAATATATCCATACCTAAAACATGTAGTTTCTATGCTGTTTTGATTTACCTAGTCATCATACAACAGCATATCTGTCAAAAGCAGTGTGTATCACACTAATGACGTGAAAAATTATACCTGCTGTGTGCTACAACTTTGAGCCTAAAGTGTTGGACACATCATCGCTAGGTTGGATTATCTACAGTAACTGTGTCCAATGATGTTACACAGAGTGGCAACATTTTGCAGAGTTCCAGTCCAACCAAACACTACAGCAGCAGATTACGTTGATTAGCACCTTTAACCAGAGAGGGGGATATAATCACTGAAATCACCTGCTGCTGGGTTTGGATGGATGGAATGAAATCCTGCCTGCTTTTGGCATATGGCAAGAAACCACTTAGTTTTAGGCTAAGGGCTCACTTTCTCCAAATTCCAAACTAACATCAAAACTCCAATGCATACAGTTTCCATAAAAGAGGTGTGCATTGGGGTGGTTCAAGAGTATAAGGAGACTATGCTCTCCAAAACAACAGCCAAAGTCCCCCAAAATGACTGTGTACGTTCATGGCAAAATTCCCAACTAACCATGCATTTTATTGTAACCACTTCAACGAAGGTCCCTTCGCTTAAAGGAGAATTCCGGCCAATGTTTACGTTAATCTTGATCGCTATAGCTACGCGAGTACTTTCGATAGAAAACCCCCCGACCCGAATCAGTGCAGGTAACACGGAGAAGCTGCAGCTACATGTACAAGCATCCCCTGAGTTAAAACGGCAGTTGTCAGGGCAAGTTTTAGAGTGCCTTTGTGCCTCTTAACAGACACAAAATGCAACTAATATGTCTGTGCCACATGAACAGTGCCCTTACGTGTCAACAAGATGCGTTTTTCATCTCAGACATTGTTTAAATTAGTAAATCTAGGGACAGGTGTTGCGAATTAGCCATGGCTATAAACACTGTGATACAGGCATCGGATTGTTCTTTGTGTAATAATCATATAATACATTTTTGTATCTGTCCCTATTCAAATAAACAACAAATAAAAAATAAATAAAATAAATTCACCTACCCTGGTCCCTGTCTCGATTCTGCCGGTAGCTAGCTTGCCCTGCTAGCTGATAGCCATTAGCCGTTAGCTGCTAGCTGCCCTCCGGTGAGTGTATTCAGACAGGCTTCTGTGATAATCATCCCAATAAAAATCCACGGAGCGGCGGTGGTGTTGCTATGTCCTCCAGTTACTGAAGGCTAGCTTTAGCTTGCGCTTGGAGCAGGAAGTTCATCTGCCTGTTGCCCCTCTGTCTGTCTCGTTCTTTCCAACTCTTGTGAGGCTAGTTCTTCGTCTGTATACTCGGGTTCGAATAAATAAGAATGACCATCAAACTCAAAAGGCTCTTCCGTGTGTTGTATATCTGCTATGTTCTCCATAGTTATGTTACTCCAAGCTTCTTCCCTTGTGAACAACTCCGCTCTTCACTCTTCACACACTACTCTTTACCTTTTCCTGCTACAACTGAATTCCTAGGAGACAGCGCGATGCTACAGCTAAGCTTCAGTAACGCTATTACTGTGTAAGCCACAGACATCGTTTATCCCGTTTCCATGTAGTTACATAGTCACTGATATGGTCATAACCAATACATTACCTATTTTGAGGGGGAAATAATCTAAACTTTTTGCTGCGAAGACATGATCTGTCCTATGCAGGACATCCACCAGACCACCGCCTCTCCATGGATTGTTATTGGGATGATTATCACAGAAGCCTGGCTGAATACACTCACCGGACGGCAGCTAGCAGCTAACGGCAATCTGGCTGTACCATAGACAGTATATAAGAATGGACCAACAGATCCCGTTGCTCTGGACGGAGACCAGTGAAGGCCATTAGAAGCACTTTACCGGTGATGGCTGAGTGTTACTGCGAAGCCTCCAACTGAGAGAGACGACGTAAATGTGCCGTGAGCAACCTGAAAGTTGTAAGTCTTCTGGTAGCTGTGACAAGAGAAATCTCAATCATTCCGAATATTGCAGAGACGGAGAGCGTAGGTATATGTAAGGAGATAACATAGGCACAGGCTAATTATTGCTAACTAAAATGCTAGTTAACAGTAGTAATTACACTTAAACAGCTAATGTGAGACGAAACTGCCTGCGCGCTTCTCCTGTACTATACGGTAATCCGTAATACGGTAATTCCTCTACTATGCGACAGTAAATCGTGTGGTTATGACACAATCGTTAGCCTATTTTTACAAAAACGTCTGCTACAGAGCCATAACGTGAGGTACAAGGTAATGGAGCCTTTTATATACAGGTGCTGGTCATATAATTAGACACAGACTGTTATCCCTATTGCTTGTACACTTTTTTCTACCACATCTTTTCCTTCCCTTCAACTCTCTATTAATGTGCTTGGACACAGAGCTCTGTGAACAGCCAGCCTCTTTAGCAATGACCTTTTGTGTCTTGCCCTCTTTGTCCAAGGTGTCAATGGTCGTCTTTTGGACAGCTGTCCAGTCAGCAGTCTTCCCCATGATTGTGTAGCCTACAGAACTAGACTGAGAGACCATTTAAAGGCCTTTGCAGGTGTTTTGAGTTAATTAGCTGATTAGAGTGTGGCACCAGGTGTCTTCAATATTGAACCTTGTCACAATATTCTCATTTTCTGAGATACTGAATTTGGGGTTTTCATTAGTTGTCAGTTCTAATCATCACAATTAAAAGAAATAAACACTTGAAATATATCAGTCTGTGTGGAATAAATGTATACATTATACAAGTTTCACTTTTTGAATGGAATTACTGAAATAAATCAACTTTTTCATGATATTCTAATTATATGACCAGCACCTGTATTGTCGTGTTTCTTTAGAAATAAACAATGGACAAATAGAGTCTTTAAACGCTTCAGATGTAAAGTTATTCGCTGTCAAAGTGGTGCCAAAATGAATGGCAGTCAATGGAATGCTAACGGGAGGTGATGGCTTATTAGCATCAAAATGGCGCCATAGGAGGTTCGCGGTCCGAGGGGAAGCTTACCCCCTTGGGCTGTACACACTCACCGGAGGGCAGCTAACAGCTACTACTGTTTTTTTTAGGGGGAATAAACTTCAAGACGTGATATGACCTGTCCTCTGGAGGACATAGCCACACCACCGCCGCTCTAGCGATCAAGATTAACGTAAAAATTGGCCGGAATTCTCCTTTAACGAAGTACTTTCCTTAACCCAAACCATGATCTTTCCCTTACCTAACCAAGTGATTTTTCCCCTTAAACCTCCTTGATTTTCAGTCATTCTAATACCCCCCAGCTCCACATTTTCTCCTCTCATTCTTTCTTCCATTTTTTTCTCTATGCTGCTTGGCCACGCACACTCTAAGCACTGACTAAACATCTACAGTTCTAAGTGACCATAGCTGCTCCATATTCTTTTCACTTTGGTTTACCCATTTCATTTTGTATTTATTAACAATGGCTTGCCATCCCGCACCAATCAGCAGGCGAAGTCACTAGGAATTCTCCAGGTGCTCCCAATAGCCAGTTTACGCTTGCCCTTTATGGTTTGTTGGGGAAAAAAACAGCATAATGGATTACATGAGGCTGGGGGGTTGTGTGTGAATAAGTACCATCCCCAGGTATATGCTGCAGCAACACTGAATGCAAGACTTCTCATGTTGTAAGTTGCCCTAGACTGATAAATGAGGCTGGGGCTTCTATCCAACAGCTTAAACTAGGACAACAGCACACTGTGAAGCTAAAAGTCCTAACATTTTCTCTTCGAATAATTTTACAGACAAATGCCTGAGCCTCCTCTTTAGTTTTCCCTGGTCCATGGTGGTCCCGGTCTGAGCATAGTTAGGGGTCCAAGCCCGAGTCTGCAAGAACCGGCAATAGCAAAGCTATTTCTTCTTCATTATTCTTCTCCGCCTAAAACTCCGACTACAGCCTAAACCGTACATGGTGGGGGGGTTGCCATTTTCAGGACTGGTCCCAAACTCCGCAAGGACCTCAGGCGCAACAATTCACCCACTTCCACCACTAAGTGGCGCTATAGTAGAAAAAAAAACACGTTTGGCCCTATAACTCCTACACTGTACACCGGACATTTGAAAACCATATAACCACGCATTCCCAACTTTGCCATATCTCAGCCAAAATAAATGCCATCAACGCCAAACTTTAGATTCTTGTTTGACATGACCCTCTGAAGGTCCCCCACACGTTTTATGAAAATTGGTCACTAGGGGGCGCTACAAGTACAAAAAGTTTAAATTTCATGAAACGCTCATCTGATTTTTACAAAATTTGTTGGGTACCATCTAGAGCCAACCCTAGAGTGGGGTACTGAGGGGTCAAAGTGGGCATGGCCTATGGAACCCAAGTCTAAATTTACTACTTACACTAATGTGAACAACTATAAATTTACAGGGTAGATAGACAATGGGTCTTGGACCACACCTACCAAGAATTACACATGTGGACCACTAGGTGGCCCTATAATGTTTTTTTTTACCTTTAAGTCCCACATTACACATCACACATTAGAAATCCTTACATCCATGTCTTCCTTGAATCAAGCTGAATCACATGATATAGGCCACGCCCATTTCCGCTCAAATGTTTTTTTGCAATATCGCGCAATGCGCAAAACCAACTTCTCCGAACTCGTCCTAGGTCGTGCGACGGATCAGCACAAAACCTGGTACGTAGCATTTCCAGATGGACGTGACCAAAAGTTACTCAAGGAATTTTGCGAATGCGCATTTGACGACCAAACAAATTTTCCTAGCTAGCTACCACATGTATCATATCATATCTCGGCCAAATTAAATGTTATTAGCAAAGAACTTGAGAACGTTGTTCAAAATCCCACTACGATGCTCTGTGCCAAATTTGGTGAAGATCGGCCTTTAGAGGGCGCTATAAGCAACGTTTATTTGTTTTGGCCAATAACTCAATGCATTTAAATGGGAAATTTGCAATTGGAATATCTCTACCACAGTAAATGCAATCAACACAAAACTTGTGATGCTCGTTTGGCATGCCGCCCTGAGGTTCTCTACTAAATTTGGCGAAGATCGGCCATTAGGGGGCGCTATAATAAACGTAGACGTGTTTTGGCCCTTTGACTCAATGTTAATGACATATTTGCAATGGGAATGTACCACAGACCTTGCAACGTACACTTCTCAATATTTACTGATGTTTGCCTCCTACGTTACATTTTGGTTTTCGCTTTTGCGTGCTCTGTTGACCGCTACGTTTGCAACGGCGATGTACCGCAGACAACGTGGCTCGCGCCTCTCGATATTTACCGACGTTTGCCTCCCCGCCGCCCGGCTTCGGGTTCCACTTTCGCGCACTCCCGGGCGTCGGGGGCGACTGGCGTCAATCCAGTTAATTGAGCTCCAGTCCAGCAGAGAGGTTGGTTTAATTGTTGGTTTGTCTCAGCCGGAGCCACCGCAGGCTCTCAGCTGCAAGAGATGGGCTAAAGCTCCCCACAGAGATCTCGCTGTTGTTGTCAGCTGAGACAAAGCAACAATTAGCCATTAGTCTCTGCTGCTCAACTCTAGCTACTTGGCTGCAGGGATTAAGTCAATTGTTTGGATTCCAAGGTGGTAAACTACATTGATCAGTGTAGATTTTAACTCAGTGCAGGAAGACAAAGGTCACATCCCGAGCAGTGTTACTCTAACACATTTGCTTGCTCCCCAAACTTATTAGTTGTGTAGTGCACTTGTGCACAAAGAGATGTGTATCTAAGAATATTTAATGTTGTATTTATTGAGAAGAGGTGAAAATGGGATGTAATGATAGTCAATTGAAGAGGATAACGTCTAGTGATGGTGTTCTTTATCCAGAGTAATATGAATCTAATAAACAGGATCATCTGTTAAACCCTTTTGAATTTGACATTTCCTGAAAACTTTCAATACACAGTGTCTGTAATACTGCATGCACTGACCACTGATTTTAAATGGACAATTACTCACCCTTCCCCTCAGCAAATAAATTCCATCTAACATGATTTAATAGACTCTCCCTAACTGTTTCTCTTCCCTTCTGTGTTTACCTTAAGACTTATTGGGTAGTTTGTGAATTGATGCTTTTCTTTTTTTTCTATTTTTTCTCACATATTCTCATTACTCATCCCATTTTGTAACTGAATGACTGTCAAGCCGATTCATCTGTGGAATTGTGATTAAACCATTATGTCTTTCTACACCGAAGAATGAATCGTTGGATTATGAATAACCATCATAAACACTAAAACTCTGCAAGTGACCAAGCTCCTATTCTAGTCTAATCAGCAACGGGAAGAAAATGACACTCTTGAACAATAAAGCAGCTAGATGTTACTGTTTTGTGTCTGTACTTTATGATAAATGTATATGACAGTATCTGATGTTGAGAAAAACTGTATAAAAAACTAGCTAGAAAGTGATGCATAATCAGAGATGGGACTCTCAGAAGTTTCGAATGTGCCTAGTTCAGCCGAGGACTCTGCAGAGAAGCACATTTGGATCAGTAGAATGCCCATTTTCAGGGCTGTCAAGCTTCCCTCTCACAGGTGCATTTACCAAATAGCTTCCAGGCCTAAAATTGGTTTCATGAAGAAATATTACAGCACCCATGAATCTCTTATCTTTCTGAACTTTCTATATAAAACACGAGAAAACATTATACTTTCATTCTTCACACCCAAAATAGATAGTGAGCAGTGTAATGGTAATTTACGTTTTTGTTGTTTTATTAATGGTAATTTACAGGTTTGTTGTTCTATTGCTTAAACATTTCACAGTTTCTGCCTTCAGCACGAATGTTTCCAAGTAGATGATGTGATCTTGGAATTCCACAAGTTGCTATTCCCTGATAGTCAGAACTGCTTCAGCTTTGTAGAAAATAGATAAGCTCTCCCAAAACGTTGTTCATTCTCACAGACTCTCCTGATGAACTGAACCTTCTTTGCGCAAATAATACATACTTAAAAGACATTGTTGAGTGAAGCTTTATTTCAGATCTTACCCTATGTATTAGAATTTCCACCACAGCAGTTTTTAACTATTTAGAGATTTAATCAATCTGTGACTTTTCAAATAGTCATCCATGTGTAGAGAGAACGCATATAGTTCACTATGCTACGTTATATGAAGTAAGAGGAGGACTCCTTAACGAATGAGACATGTGTTCGTCTGTAGGCTAATACATATGAAATCTAAATGTTTAGATTTGTATCTATGAATGCCGATGCATTTTATTTGTTGCCCGTGCAGCCTACTGTATGTAACATACATATAGGAAGCTACACACAGGAATATCGGATTAAAAACCACAACTGAAAGATGCCATAAACCCAGTAATTATCACACTTCTTTCAGTTCCATTCTTTCACACTCTCTCTTTCTGTACATCTCTCTACCTCCTTTCTCTATATGGTTTTTAGGGTGTTTTTCCATTGGAGGAACTTTGCGAGAAACTAAAGAACCAAACGTCCATTTTGTCAGGTGGAACCACTTGGACTAAATCAGTTTCTGAAGGATAGTTCGAGGGGACAGAAAAGTCCCTGCACCAGGGGGTATTACTTTCCAGAGGTTCAGGAACTTTACTGTTAGGGTTTGCAAGGCGGAATGTTGCTGATGTACTGTAGTATCAATATAAGGATGAGGGTCGACTTTACTTGTTGCGTATTGACATTAAAACCATAGTTTGTTGTCGGCTTCCTGGCACATGAAAAGAATAAAGTATAACTAATAAGATAAGCTGGGAGTACAAGCAAGTTGGAGTTAATGAGAGCGAGAGACTGGCGATAGAGAGAACAAAGCGTCTGAACAAGAGAGATGAAACTTTATTTAACTAATTGTTTCATGGCAGTAACATTCTAAAGCTGAAAGAAAACACTTAGCACATTGTTGTAGAGACATATGTTCTGGACTTTCCTTTTCCTTCTCTGCATGTCTCCTTTTCATAGTCATTACATCCCACTTAAACACAGGTCATATTTTCCTTGCATGAACATATAAAAACATTGCAACCATTACACTGGACTTCACGCAATGTGGATTCTGTGCCTCTCCTCTCTTCCTCCAGACTCTGGGACCTTGATTTCCAAAGGAAATGCTAAATGTACTTTCATCAGAGAACATAACTTTGGACCACTCAGCAGCAGTCCAGTCCTTTTTGTCTTTAGCCCAGGTGAGACGCTTCTGACGCTGTGTCTTGTTCAGGAGTGGCTTGACACAAGGAATGCGACAGCTGAAACCCATGTCTTGCTTACGTCTGTGCGTGGTGGTTCTTGAAGTACTGACTCCAGCTGCAGTCCACTCTTTGTGAATCTCCCTCACATTTTTTAATGGGTTTTGTTTCACAATCCTCTCCAGGGTGCGGTTATCCCTATTGCTTGTACACTTTTCTACCACATCTTTTCCTTCCCTTCGCCTCTCTATTAATGTGCTTGGACACAGAGCTCTGTGAACAGCCAGCCTCTTTAGCAATGACCTTTTGTGTCTTGCCCTCCTTGTGCAAGGTGTCAATGGTCGTCTTTTGGACAGCTGTCCAGTCAGCAGTCTTCCCCATGATTGTGTAGCCTACAGAACTAGACTGAGAGACCATTTAAAGGCCTTTGCAGGTGTTCTGAGTTAATTAGCTGATTAGAGTGTGGCACATTAAAAGAAATAAACACTTGAAATATATCAGTCTGTGTGGAATGAATGTATACATTATACAAGTTTCACTTTTTGAATGGAATTACTGAAATAAATCAACTTTTTCATGATATTCTAATTATATGACAAGCACCTGTATATGGAGGAACGTGTTTGTACATGGTCACACAGTTCGGAGGAGGTCTAATCAGGCCATAAGTGAAAACACCTGTCTGAGATGGACCATGGGTGTGTAGGAGATTAACTGCTTTACATGCACATACAATCTGATGATTTGAATACACAAAACACCAATACATTTACCCATATTGACTACCAAAGTGAACGTTAACAACTTTGAGAACTTGCAGTTCAACAAATTAGCTAAGTTACTAATGCAATAAGGACCGATGAAAAGAAAAACGTGTGCGTGTGATGTATTAAAGTGTTTTTAAATTTATTTAAAATCAAACCGGTTACCTCTACGCAGCAATAAAAAAAAGACTAAAAAAACTAAAAAACACAACTCTCCTCCGGCAGGTCACATCAGGGATTCTCTTTCTTTGTCCTCCTTTTTCCTTTTTCTTCCCGTGCACCTGTTTCACATCCACCTTTAACAAGTACATCAATAGATCCTGTGGCCAGTCATGAGCTGTGGGGGGGTGGTCCAGGCAATTACAGCTGATCATAATCCTAATTCCCAGACAAAATCAACGCAGAGTTGGGACAGAATGCTCCGTCTGTATCTGTACACGTATCTAACGTTGAGCATAAATGGGCCTTAAGACACAAGGATGTTTACTAGGGCTGTCAAACGATTAACTTTTTCTTAATCGCGATTAATCGCTGAATTTCTATAGTTAATCACGATTAATCGCATGTTTTATCACATGATTAAAATTCTATTATTTTGCATTTCAGAACTGTTTTTAAGTACATATTAACAATGGAAAGCAATTATTACCAGTGTATCTTGATTGGGAATCAAATGAATGCAAAGAAAGTTACTTTATGAAGTTGACTTTAAGATTTGTATTTGTTTATTATTTCACCCATTTCGCAAGAGCTGTAGTAATTTTATGGGATTTGCTTTCATCCACAGGTCGGCAACTAGTAGCACTCTCCAAAATAGTGCTTTGCCTGAGCCCGCAAGCATCAACCTGAGTCACGTTAACTGTACTATGCTTAGCTCGTAGGTGGTAGCTCAAGCTTGACGTGCTTCGGTGACATTTTAATTCGGCTTTACACATTGTGCATATGGCTTTCGACTTGTCTACTGAGCCATCCAGGAGTTTTGGAAAATAAAAAGCGCCATTTAGAATTGTGTTGCTGCTGTCTTTCTCCATCTTGCCTGCAGCAGTAGGATGTGTTACGAGGAAGTATGGCAGCTTTGTAGATTCTAGTGATTTTAGAACAGCTAAGGGGCGTTGTTAGGCACGACATGAAGCCGAGTGAAGTGTAAAATAAATTAATAAATGGCGGCATGCGATTAAAAAAAATGAACGTGTTATCCTCGGCCCTTAATCGCATTGCGATTAACGTGTTAATCCTGACAGCCCAATGTTTACATAACCAAAATAATATACTGTATTCAGCACTCAAGATACATACAAATACTGACACTGACTATATCTTCTGGAGTAATTGAAATCCATATTTTAGCCGTTGAATTATATCAAAAAACATAGTTGTATAGGAAGGCAAAAGCGTGAAGGAAGTAAAATAAGAACTGCAGGACACTTTTCCCCAAAGTCTTTTGTTTAATTTTTTAATGTGTGATCTTCTGCTCCCTAAGCACAATCACTCATCTACCACATTTCTCCATCCGTATCCATCGGTTTTCCTTATTAAAAGTCTCCATTGTTCAGCGTTAGCAAAAACCTTCATTAGCTGCTTATGTCAATGCACTCTACTAGTGATGAATAGCTGCTACATCAGCGGGTCAATGCTGCAAAATTAAAGCCTCAGTGCTTAATAGAGTCCCAAACAAAACAGTTGAAATCTGGGACAGACATCAGAAATAACAAGACAAAATGGCATGGCTGCATTGCATTCTGGTTTATTGAGGATGCCGTCGTTGAGGAAAGTGGTTTCTTTGCTTCTTTGTTTCTGAAAACACTCTGCCACTTGTGCATCCACAATGCAGACAAGGTTGAAGGCTCGTGCCATATCCTGTCTTATTTTAGAGTGATAAGCAAATCTTGGTAATGCTTTAGATTACAGCCCGCAGCACTGAGTATGTGGAGCTAATCACTTAATATACTTGATAGATTAGACTGATCAAAATGGTCCTGTTCAGGTTGTCAATAAGGAGCTCGATAGCATTCATTGGGAGACGATAGGATGATCACTCTGACACACAAACCTATTTAGTTTGGGGTTCAACCTTGAAAAACTACCTTTCTTACTCCTTACCTCCCATTTTAGTGGCCTTTGCTAAGCCCTTCCACAAAAACTGATGGCCGAAAGTTAGTAATTGTATCTAGGCATGGCAGTTTTTTCAATATGCCAAAGCGGTAATCTAGAGTAGAGATCTCTATGTACCTGAAACCGACCTGTGGATAACCAACTGAACCAGACGTGCAGATATGATTATAGGATAAATAGACCCAACCCAAATTGTGGCTAATGTTAACAGAAACAAAAGGTCAATTTTTCAGTAAATAAACTGTCAGAATCCCATGTAATTTAACTGCAAACCAACTTTAACAAACAATGACATCTGACTAATAGTTACCACTGAGTTCACAGTCTCGTCCAGAATCTTTCATTATTTATGGTATAATTGATCACACCAAAGATATTAGAAGTGAGCCAAGATGAGAAAAACAATTTGATGCACTGATGTATTTATAAAAAAAACAGCTATTGTTACATTTCTCATTATCAAGATTAATGTGACCATTTATTGTTGATTTTAGATATGTTTGCCAAGCCACTTTATTTCATACAGTACTGCCTCCTTCCTTCCAGTAGTGACTGCTTCTGTGTTTCAGTCCTTGCTCTCCTCCATCTCTTCGTTCCTTTCAACTGTGCTTCTCTGTTTTGTAAGGCAGTGGCACAAAACAGATATTTGGCTAAAACACTGGTGATGTCTGCCGTCGCTAAGATAACTGCGACTGCATTTTCCCTAAAAAGCCATCTGAAGAGTAGTGTGTGTTCGCTTAAAGCACCAATCAGATCGGCAAATCAGTTAGGCCTAAAGAAGAAGTACAAAGCTGCATATTCTTGTTGACACAATGATTAATAGGAACATCACAAATGGAAACAATAAGGGGAAGAGACTGTTCCACAAGTTTTTACCAGATCTTTTCCTTGTGTAGTTAGAATGAGTGTTGAGTCTCTGTGTGGATTATGTTGTTAGACGCTGGAATTCAAAATGCCTTGAAGCTTATGATGATAAGCTTATAATGAAGTTATGACAAAACCACACACACACACACACACACACACACACACACACACACACACAATAGATAATTCTCAATAATGAGACACATTTTCTGGAGACTTCAATACTGGAAAGGTTTTCACTTTTCAACTTTGGTAAAAAAGTTAATAACCCGGATTTTCCTTCAGATGACGATATAATGAAAGTTGGGAAGTGAAAAGAGTCCTATACCTAGATTATGTTGGGTGTCTGCAGGAGGAAGATGTCAGGCTGCATAGTGAAAACAGGCTTTGTCCCATGAAGCATGTCAACCTAGCTCTGAATCCCACACGGGGGAATGAAATCCTGAAACAGCTGTCAGTTTAGTGATGACTAAAAGACACTGCTTTTTTTGTTGTTGTACTGTCTGGTTTTGCAGAGGTCAATTAGGGTTATGCCTCTCAGTTAGTTCCTTTTACCTGTCTTTATTCTTTGTCTCTGAATGTAATTGTCCATCTCTGTCTGGCTTATTTGCCTCTGTCTGTGGGATGACTCATGCTCTGTCTGACCAGAAAAGTGGCCATTTATTCCATATTTATATATTTATTATTTAGTACTACTGCAATTGTGAGAGTAATGACTGTGCTCGCATAGTAGCAGGATGTTTTTATGATCACAAAAGTTGTTAGGGAGGCGGACAGGGTGGATAGTTGGGTCAACAATATGTAACTTAGACATTTGACAGATTGTCTAGTCCTCTACCACCAATCAACAATGCTATTTTTATCTTGATTTTCCACTAACCAATCAATTAGCTAATGCCAATGTCGGATTGCCGATCGGTCGGCCCACCACCTTTCAAAAATGACCTGGCAGAATGAATGGATGAACCGTCTGTCTATCACATTCATTGTTTTGAACAAACAGTCGCGGCTGTCACACACACCTAAACCATGCTCTTAGCTGCCAGTAGCTCTTGACCGGATGCTGATTGGTTCGGTAAGCTGGTAGTTCAGACAAAAACGCATTACTTAAAGCCTGCCAAAATAGATTCTTGCATAATCTCGTGATATCGTGAGAATCTAGCTGCCGTGCAAAGTAAGGTCTTACCCTAACCTTCACCAAGTAGTTTCTGTTGCCTCAACTAAAACAAACTTTAACCATCAAATTGGCAGATTATTTTACATGGCTGGGATGCAATCTGCATCGTGTCGTGCCTCCTGCATGCTCTACCCAGGCGCCATCCCTCACCTGAACCAACCACAATATTTCCACCTGTTGTCCACCATTTGTCAGACATTTTTAGGAGTTCATATGAGAAAACGACTTAAGATAACATGGATTTTACCTTATGTTTTGTCACACATTTGTAAAAAGCACAATGTTGATGTTATAGTTTTATTTTATTTTTTTGGGGGGGGGATTCAGTAACAAACAATGATTCACGTTTTTTGCACTATCTACAATTTATTTTCTACTTGAATGTGATAAAAGCATTTTTCATAGCAAATTACTTAAAAAAAAACATGTTTTTGTCTGCTTATCACACGATCAGCATGTCTACTAAGTTCATTTTTCATAAAACACAATGTTATCTGATCGAGATTGTTTGGCTCAAGGTACACAACATATTCATTTTGTTCTCTCTTTCATTATCTCCCCTCCACTCCTGACTTTATTATCTGACTCCTTTTTATTTTCATCTTTGCTCCTCTTTCTCTCTCTCTCTGCCCCCCCCATTCTCTCTCAGTGATGAGCAATCACAAAGCATCAGGTCTTAATTAATCAAAGGCCCTACATTGAATTTATGTCGCTGTGTGTGTGCACACTCTACCCAGGCACCATCAACTCACCTGAACCAACCACAATATTTCCACCTGGTTTGTCAGACATTCTTTGGAGTTCATATGAGAAAACGACTTAAGATAACATGGATTCTACTTTATGTTTTGCCATTTCAATTATTTAGTTTTAACTTTAGTAGTAAGGGACACATTTGTAAATAGCACAATGTTGATGTTATAGTTTTTCTTTTTCTTTTCTTTTTTTTTGGGGGGTGGGGCTTCAGTAACTTGGATGTTGCAAAGCAAACACAAGGTGCTACAGTATGCAGTGGAGAGATGAGCAATAATTGCTTTAATCCATCTGGTTTTGAAGAGCATTACTGCACTCTATGTGAATGTAATTGATATAATACCCTAATTATCCCCAGTAATTGGGGTACTGGGGTGCATGTAAATAGTGTTTCTCTTTCTGGATTTAAACAACCTTTTTGGTCCGAGTGCGTTAATGCATGATGTTAAGTGTCTGTCTGTTTTTTTTTGCCTGTTTGAAAATTGTTGATCTGTGCGGCGCTGCGCTATTCTATTAGTCTGACTTAATTTCCCTATCTGCCTCATTATTTGACCGCTTTTCTGTCTGCCAGCATATTTATGTGTCTGTTTCCCTGCCTGCCTATTTACCTGCCAGACTGTCCATCTATCATTCATCATAAGTGTTTATGCTTTGCTCCGTAGTTTGACTCCTCTCTATGGAGTGAGTTAATGACATGCATAAGTAACACACAGTTGATGTGGTTGTGGACCAGCCATCCATCATGAACCCATTACATATTCAAGGCGCCAGCTTGATCTGCAAAGTCTCTCCTGTCAGAGTGCCTCTTTCTCTTCCTCCTCTTATGCGCCCTACCAGTCTGTCTGTCCTTTATCCTTTTGTCTCTCTCTCCCTTTCTCCTTCTAATCCTGTCTTACGATGCACCATCTCTCTATCATCTCTCAACGCATTCTCTTTAGTGTAGTTTGTATATTGTACGAAAACTAATGCACAATAATTTGTATGATATTTTACGAAATTACGGCGACCGGTTACGTAATAGTTAAGTTCAGCCACAAAAAGGTGCCTATGATGAGGGTGCTTATGATGCAGGTACCGCAGCGGTCCTGAATTAGCCACAAAAAGGAGGCTGTGAAACCTTTTAAACCGCAGCCGGGATATAAACAACTGTGTGGCATCTTGTCCTATTGCCTCACGCTGCAGTAGCTGCTTCTGCTGTTCACTCGCTTCTTGAGTCTCTTCCGGCAATAGATGTTGTGCTCTGTGTGTGATCTCGCGGAGTTTCCATCAGGCAAGTGTTATTTAAATATACTTCTGGTGTAGTTACAAACTTTCTTATGCCTCATTTTATAAGTAAAGAAACTATTTGTACTACTGTAGAAGTTTGGTATCGTTCTGGGCATTATTAGTGGGGTAATTTCGAGATACAAACGTGGATCCATTAGCGCCTGCACTAAGCTAACCAGCTGATAACGCTAACTCGACCAACGTTATAACAAGGGAAAAAAGCTTATGGGGGGATGTATGGCTCAAGGTCAAGGTGCAAAGCAGCCTAGGGTGAAATTACTCCGAACCATCACTTTAACTAGTACTTCCGGGACACGAACACCATGGGCACCTTCAATCTCAAAATGGTGTGCACCGTTTTGCTACGGTTTCCTGGTTGAACGACATGTTTCTTGGAACAGTGTGAAACAGTGTGCAACGGCTATGAGATATGTTTTCTCTCGTTTAGTGGTTGTGTCTCTTGTTTATTGGCTGTGTCACAGGTGATACCCAATCAGCAGAGACGTGTCAGTAAACTTGTGTTAATAAAAAGGCAGAGCGCTTGCGCACACAACAGGGTGTTCAACGCACCCCCGTTTCAGTTTAAAAAAACGTGTTGCTACGTTTTGTTGGGGCTGAACGTGGTCCCGTTTCCTTGGTGAAAGTCTTCTGTTTTCCTCTTATCTTCTTCCTGGACACCAACTCTGCTCCCTACTTTGAAAGCCGTGTGTTTGGGACCCATCCACCACTCTGACCTCCATGGTACTGCGGTCTAATACTAGGTGCTCTGGTCATAGGTACTATAGCCACTAGCTTTCACTGCCTCACAGCAGCAGTCAATGTGGTTGTGGTCAAATGGTTCATGAGAACAGCCTGCATCTCTGCACAACCTCCCTCTTCTTTCAGGGTTTCTGTTGGCCATTTTTATCACCTTGGTCTCTCATATGTTCTTCTATACTTTCATTCTCTCACTCTCTTACTTCCAAGCTGCTTGTGATAACTTACAGCTGGAAACTTACAATCAGAAGGAAACTGAATATACTGTGTAATATGAATCCAGGTACAGGTGCAGGTGTTTTTAGAAATGAAAATATTATGTAATTACATTCAACACCAAATAAAAAAATCTTCATTTCAGGAAATCAAATGGTAGGAAAACTATGCTGTACCTTACTGCTGCCACTGCTTCTATTCATATAGCATTTCACCTCTGCACAAACATCTACGTTCCTAGGGGGAAGTTATTGTCCTCAATCCCTACTCCCCAATGTACTAAGCTTGTGTAGAGAGACTCTGGCTCTGGCCTAGAGTGACAAGGCCAGAGCCAGAGACACTAAATATTGATAATGTACATATTCTACATATACATAATAAGCCATTCTACGTGAGTTGGCTGGTTGAACTAAAGAAATAAAGGTAATTTTATGAATAATAAAATGTGCATATTTAAAGCCATTGAAAACAAGTTCTAAAAAAAATATTGAAATGTTATCACCATATTAAGTTGTTGTGGCAAACAGTTGTCTACACATACAGCAGGCATGGACCTATCATTTAAAGTCATATTTATGGTTAACTAGTATATACAAGCCCAACATTCACTCTTAGTTTTGGTCGCCACCAGCCCCTTAAAAAAAAAGAAAAAGGCCGAGCAGCTGCTAAATGCTCCTCTATGTCCCCAAACTAGTAGCATACTGTGCATTTATCAATGCTTTTTCACTGAAAACAGCTGTCTGCTGCTGGAAATTAGTTTGGTATAAGTGATGAGACTGAACCAAAGTAATGAGCTAAAAGATGTTAAAATGCTCAGTAAAGCTGAGGAGAACTGCAGAGTCTGGTGATAATTCTCTTTGGGTTTATCACAGAGAAGACAACTTTCACATCACATCTAGTTATTTCATCTGTTGTTAATATAACAGTATTGATTAGTGTAGCTTCAAAGGTTATCTGCCACTGGGGTAAATTCATAGAGGAGGAAAAGAGTGAAAAGTAAAAGACAAATACAGGGATGAGGAGAAGAAGGGGGGTGAGACAGAGCACAAAATGATGACTTTTCTTTCCAGCTGTGTGTGCTGACTGTACAAAACAGAACAATTATCAGTAATTATCATTTATTACACCAGGACGGTCACATTGAAGAGAAAGAGGGATATGAAGAGATAAATAGAGAGAGAGCAATGTGATTGAACAATGTCCCTTTTTAGCAATAATGTCCACGAGTGTGCTCTTTGCTGTAATTATAGTTGTCACGTCAGTGACACCAAAGTCGTTACAATCACACATAAGGATTCACATCTTTTTTGTACTATCTACAATTTATTTTATACTTCGAATGTGATAAAAGCTTTTTTCATTGCAAATTACTTTAAAAAAACATTTTTTTCTGCTTCTCACAAGATCAGCATGTCTTGTGTGCATTTTTCATAAAACACAATGTTTTCTGATCAGATTGTTTGGCTCAAGGTACACAACTTATTCATTTTGTTCTCTCTTTCATTATCTTCCCTCCACTCCTGACTTTATTATCTGCCTCCTTTCCTTTATTTTCATCTTCGCTCCTCTTTCTCTCTCTCTCTTTCTCCCCCCTCTCTCAATGATGAGCAATCACAAATCATCAGGTCTTAATTAATCAAAGGCCCTATACTGAATTTCTGTGTGTGTGTCTGTGTGCGTGCGTGTGAACATATATGCTGTTTGTGCAGGTATGTGGAGGAGTTCTCCGGCTTCAGTCAGGCATTGAATGAGTCATATTCGGGCACTCAGTTTTCTCATTTAAGGCATGAAACCATTTGGCACAGAAGCCATTTAGCACAGTGAGAAGATTTAGAGTCTGTAACAAAGTACTGTCAAAGCTAATGGGCAATTAGTGTCTAATTTTGAAGAAAAGAACATAAATGGTATAAATGAGCATTCATTTTCTCCTCCTTATGTGAGGTACTTTAACACCTGTCTGCAGAAAAAAAAAGTATTTATTTCCAATAAATAATGGTGTTCTTTAGCTACAGGCAAATAATAAAGGACCATAATGGCTGCATGATTTTGAATGCATTTGGGGGAAATAATTACATTGTTACAAATTGCCGTTAAATTGCTGTTAAAACTTAAACTGCTCCTGTAGCAGAAACCCTTTCTTCAACGTTTCTTTATTTACATGTTCAGTATGCTCCTGACACTCATAGTTTTTTTACACAACTCAGCTAAATACACTATGTCAGTGTCACACTGTTGCCTCCTCATAGCTCCGAAGCTCTACCAGAAGTATAGTTATTAATTGGTGAAGCAAGGATTGTTTGGGCAGCGTCGGTTGGCCCTTAATCGTACTGTAGTGATGGCAAACTCACGTTTCAGAAATGAAACCAATATGTGTGATGCTTCTCACTTGTCAAAATACAGGTTTAATCTTTGAGGAGGAATAAAGGAGCCAAATCGTTATTTTACCTGCCATCAGTGTCACAGAGCATACCTGTAAAAACTGTAAGGACTTGTTCTGAGTCACACATGTAGGTCAGTGTAGCCACAAAATAGCTGCAAGGAAAAGGTGCCCTGCCAATTGAATCACAACCAGCCTAGAACCCACGCACTGCCTGAACTCTATAAAAAGTGCTTTGAATGTAATTTTACTTCAAAAATCCAACCACTGTCAACAAAGGCTTACTTTGGGACTGTGATGGGAAACATGACACCCAATCATAACAAACATTGTTCTTCAACTTGAAATTGTACACAGTCCCTGCATTTTGATTTCAAGTAAGGACATAAAACAGCATTGCCCTTTCTCAGGAAAACTGTCAGGAAAAAAAGGTCATCTGGTAGCAGAATTCAGAGACAAAATCCACTCCCCCTGCCGATCTGGTGTGAGTTTATGAGAGTGTTTCTTAGGATAGGTTGATTGTTATAACTGACACGTATGCAGTCGTGGTGTGGATGCCCTGACTCAATGTATGCTTGTATTTTGTTTCATCTGTATCACAGTCATTCACATGGACACATGTACAGAGATGTTGTACCTTCATTACCAGTAGAAACAGAGAAGCAAAAGAAAAAGGCAAAAACAAACAGGACAATCATACAAATGTAACTACAGGCTTCATTTAGTTGAATACACACAGACAAAATGGAATGAGTGCAAACCCAATATTGTGATGCATTATCTGGGTATAACCTCACTTTACACCAGGCATTATAATCCCACTGCAGATGGGAGCTTTTTAAAGACTGTAAACTGATCTGGCACCAATCCAGTAGAGGAAGGAGGAAGGAAGTGCATGAAAGATCTTTACAAGACTTTGCCCACAGGTGGTTTAGATGCTTCCTTTACCCGTGCCACGTGGCATTGAATGTATAATTAAAAACAACTGGCACCAAGTTACACACCCAACATACTGTCCCACCTACTGTCTTCTTTGTCTTTTTGTGTCTATAAATTATTATATTTCACGCCTCAATTACTGTCTTTACAAATAGTTTCCTATTCTCTTCTATCTTCTTCTGTCTGCGTCTGTGATAACAATCCAAACTCCCTGACTAATACTATGATGCTCAGCAGGTTAAAGCAGGACAAACCCCTCACCTAAGTTTGGGCTTCCCTCTTAGCCTCATCATTCAGCCATTTTCTTACATATTCAAGACATAACAGGTTGTGTCTTTGCTGGAATCAGTGTGTCGCATGTTGTCCTGATAGAGCTGTCATTCTCATCACCAGTGTCCCCTGCCTGCCCCCACAATGCTGTCTAACTCTGAAGGATCTCTGGGTGATATCTGCCATCTGGATTCTGATCCTTTCATCATCGCCCCACCTGGCCTTAAAAATCCAGCTGCACCCTGCCTTAGCTGCAGACCTCAGTGCTTTATTCTGAAAATAATCAACCACTTGCCAAGCCTGGAACTCTCCCAGCTGAGGGTAAAGACAAGAACCTGGGACTACCTTAGAGCCCCATCTCTTCTCAACCTGGGAAATATAAGTGTACTAGAAAGTACTCTCCGGATTGTGTCCCCAGATTTAACATTTCTTTTACCCTGTCATTGCACCTTGGCCATATAGTTGGGACTTCACCCAAACTACTCTACATTGTTGTGTCCCTACATGTCTGTCTGACTCCCAATATGTCTCTTTCTCCCTGTCCAAGTCTTTAATCCAGCCAGTTAATACTTTCTGTAATGTGTTACTTTCCTCCAGAAGGAATACGCAGGTAGCTTTATCTAATCTATGATTTCCCATAAGACCCCTGACATACCGTTCCTTCTAAATTAATTCATACCATCACCCAGCCAGTTATATCTCCACACTCCACTAATAAGCCAAGTCCAACAGTACATAATAGCTGGCTGCTTCTAAATGAGCTAAAATAAAGCACAAACACAGATGGGAAGGTATTGCAACCTGTGTGTGTGTGTGTGTGTGTGTGTGTGTGTGTGTGTGTGTGTTAGTGTGTGTGTGTGGATGTGTGTTTGTTGCCAAATTAATTGATCACACACATCAATTATTATCTCTCACTGAGAATCTCAGCAGGCTCTAGTCCCTTAATCCTCCTTGATAAGGCTACACCTTTTTTCTGGGAGTTGCACGTTCTTTTACCTCCAGTGGGAAACACTTTAAAAGTATTGTATCAACTCTGAAATGGTTGTTGGAAAACACTATGAAATGAAGTCAATCTTAATACCTATTGTTATTTCACTTGATGAGTAATGGACTGATTGATCAAATGAAAAATCCATTAAAAAGGTACACACATATTATGGCCCTGTCTCACCCCTTTTCCCCTGAAACATACACTACGGATATGAGCCAGAAAGGTCCAAATGTGGTAACGCAGGGATTTGTCAGTCACAGGGCCAAACAGAATTCCCTGCCAGCTATAATAAAGTGTGCCAGATGTGATGAGATTTGTGTGAAAGCTTGTTCGTATAAACAAGGGGTTTATCCCTTGCCATGGTGTAGTGATTGGAGGTGGTGGTGAGTGCAGTAATCCATTATTTGACCAATAGGGGGAAACAAAGATTCACAAAACAATGGCAGTTCAAATAAAACCATCAACAGTTACTATAATATCCAACGTGGTCTCATGGAAAGGTGTATAAATAGCGCACCACTTTTAATGACACGTGCTTTGTTGACACATTTTAAGCCTTCTGGTTTTCAGTTTACTCCCCATTCTTAGCGATCGTTATAGTTAAGTGTAGCCGACAAAAAGTCAATGTGAGACACTACAGGTCACCATGGGGTGACAGTCGTGACAGCGGTCATTACCCTTAAACATACAATATATAATTTTCCGCCACTACGAGTCTCTCAATTGAAACCATGGAGGAAAACACAGACTTTTCATCACGTTGTGAGGTTGCATGGGATCATGGGAGTTGTTGTCTTCATCGTTTATCACCTTTGCCGATTAAAAAGTATCTATACTAAAAAGTATCTCCGGGATGGACCAGAGGCGTCCGGATGGCCATCCACCACCATGGGCTCCTCTGTACACGGATTTTCACGGTCTTATACAGCGACATCATCTGTCGCCTCATTTCCGGAGTTGCTCTGAGCGTTTCAAATTGACTCGGATGGGTTTACAGTTGAAAGCCTGGTGCGACTATGTAAGCGCTGTGCGCGCAAAATGACTTAACAAAATGGTGTGTTATTCATACACCATTTCATGAGACCAGGCTTTCATACCAGAAGTACATAAACTGGTTGTACAATTATTGTCCAGCACGGAATGGAGACAAGCTGGTAGAACTAAGCCGAGGGGAACTAAGTGATTGCTAAATAATTAGAAATATTTAGCAAGGCAATAGACCAAACCAGAGCTGGAATGCCATTTTTGCAGGTTGGTAATGATGTTAACAAATCAGACTGTTTTACTGGGCACTGTTAATGTAAATCATTACTACAATACAGCATCAAAAACACAATTCATTATGTTGGACATATTATTATAAAGCAAGGTTTGGCACAAAGTCAATGTTGGGACAGAGCTTAATGCAAGGATGACTTTCTATTGAAATGCCATCCATTCCTGCTTTACATACATTAGGGGGAGAGAATTTCTGAGGAACAAATCAGGGCTAATTAGAGAGAATAGTATTTAAGGAGTAAACACATGACTAAACAGTCAGGGAATTTACAGATGTTTGAGGAGCAGATCCAGCAGCAGCAGGAGGCAGCTAATTCTGTCTCAATAGATCAGATGTTCTGCCTTCAGGTTAATAACAACGGGAGTCCAAACCATTAATTCAACAACAAAGCTTACAAGTCAGCTTCAATCTACCAAGCTTTTAACATGGTAGACTACTCTGAGAGTAGATTCGTTGTCATTGATCAAGTCATTAATATTTCCTTTGTGCATTTTACACTTTGTTTACATGAATTAGAATGCTATCTTGTGCCTATAAGTTAAGCTTACTTGCCCTTTTGGTAGAAGTTGATTAAGCAAACAATCAGCATCTTGCCTATGTTCCAAGAAGTTTTCATAGTTATTGTGAGAATTATTGATTAACGCCATATTATGCCTTTGGAAGGTTTTTCTAAGATTTGCTTGGTGCTGATCTCCAAAAGGCTCAGATTTGTAATCTGCACTGCTCAGCTGCTAATAGTATTTTGTACTTATTACATTTTTACATAGTATATTCCTGTGGTTATATCTTGAACCCTTTATTTACCAAAACCAATTTCATTGACTTGTATTTGGTTCAGGACTTCCTGTGGACTTTGTCTTGCTTAAGACACATACAGTATAAAGTATATATCTTTAAGATTTAAGCCAGTAGCTCAACCCGGTGGGCTTCTGTTTGTCCATATGTTCCTTGTCCTGCTGTGATATTTGAATATTAGTTATAGTCTTTCCTAGAGGCAAGTTTAGCATTTTTACATTACACAGCACACTGAAAAAAATGTTGAGTGTTATTTACTTGGGAAAACCTAGGAAAGTTTTTGCACTTAGAAATTGTAAGTAAATTCTACAAGGGCGATCATCAAATAAACTTTACTTGCAGATATAAGTTTATTTTACTAGCAAACCTCAGGTAATTTACTGATGTTTATTAATATGGTTATTGAATTTTACTCTCTCATTCTTTGTAAGTTTTACTTAAACTCTGACTGCTTCAAACTGAAAAATCTCACCTAAAACCAATGGCTTTTCAAGGTAATTTTTAAATACTTTTTCTGACTTTAATTTATTTAATATATTTAACATTTACACAACATTTTACATAATTTTTCTGGAGTTTAAATTCCCTAAATTTGTTCTTAATATTTTTGTTTATTGAAACAATGACTGTTTAATTTAACAACCCATTTATTTTTCTTAAGTGAAAAAATATTTTTTTCAATGAAACATTTTCCAGCAAGTTTGCATGGCAAAACAACAGCAAAGTATAGTTCACCCTAAGATGAATTTTTTGTTATTATTTACTCACCCCTTTGTCAATAGGATTGGTGAAGTTTTGTTAACATCCGTGTTCTTCTGCGAGTTTGAGAGACGTTTTTTCCACTCAACTGCAGTGAGCGGTATCTTAGCTTCAAACGTCCAAAAATACATCAATAATCAATAAAATGTCTCCATACTGCTTGTCTGAGGTAATCCAAGTGTCCTGTAGCTCACACATGCCAAGACGTTTGTAAAAAAACATTACAAACTTGTGTTTTCAGCTTTGTTTGCTCTGCTGCTCTTCACATGCGTGCTCCTTCCAACGCCGCACACAAACTTCCACACTACTAACTTCCAGCCAGCCCATCCGTGTTCACGCAGCAACACAGAGGAAGCAAAGCAGAGCAAACAAAGCCAAAACACAATTTTGTTATGTTTTTGACACTTGGATTACTTCAGATGAGCAGTATGGAGACATTTTTTTGATTTATGACATTTTTTGGATGTTTGAAGCCAAGTTGCCGTTCACTGCAGTTTTGTGACAAACAAACATCTTGGCAAACTCCCAGAAGAGCATGAATGTTGACAAAACTTAGGGTGGCTAAAATGCGTTTGATGTAGCTTGTTAAAGGCACAAAGAAAAGTTCAGGAACTGTTTGCATAGAGCATACGTAGCCTATCTTTTGGATAGGCTTTTTAACCTTAAACTCTTTTTTTTTCGGTGCATCTTAAAAGACATGCTGATTATTGGTTTAATCTTAAAACATTTCATCTTAAAGAACAGTGTTTTGCCCTGAGGTTCTAAACGTCTGTTTCTGTATCATGAAAAAGCAGAGCATCTTGACACTAAAAAGTGCGATATTTCGCCCCTCGCTCTTTTCATGCCCACACTCACATCCCTGACCCTTTGAAAATGGCCCCACGACCAACCAGTTGAGAAACCCTGGTTTAACTTGAAAATGCTGATCTAACTTCTTTTCTTTTGTCCCCGAAACTTAGCCACTCTTCATGGCCACATGTTTAATACAGTCCAACAAGTTAAAATAAAAATGACATCATTAAAATGAGAGAAAAATAAAAAAATAGACAAATAGCCACATAAACAACTGTGCCGTATTCTTCTTTTTGCGCCCTCTTTGAAAGGACAACTCATGGGTCAAACGTGCACTCAAGCTACAAGCTTGTTTTGCAGAGACAGGAATTTCGGAGACAACTTAAGGACATCAAGCTCTAGAAGAAGCTTTTGAAAAACCTCAAAAGTGTACTTCGTTTTTGGGGGGTAACTCAAGTTCATGGCATAAATGATGCCCATGAGCAGGAGACAGGCCTTTGCAACACTTCCACAGTTGTCAAGTACCTCAGTCCCTTCAATAACAATTGACACATCAGTTTCGGATGCACCTTCATCTTCTTCACTTGTGTGGAAGACACAGATCCTCAGGACTTGCTCAGCCTGGTCCTCTTGAGCTTCCTCTCTGCTGATATCCTGTAAAATATATGTGAATCCATGTCCAGGTGCATAGTAAAGCTTAATTTGTTATTCAAGTTATAGACTAGTGTCTATAACTTCTAATAATCGATCCTAAACATTTGAAATAATTTCACTAAGTTTAGGAAGTTTAGAAATGTTGTCTTTGAATCATACAAAAAGGAGGAGACTGCCAACTGAGGAGGAAAGGGGTAGCAGGGAACTAGAGAGTGCATCCTATATGATGATGATGTTGGTGTTGTTATTTGTCTCTTTTGTGTATGCATTTGTGTTGTTATGGTCTGGAAACATAAGCTTTGCTTATTCCAACCCCTTTTCAAACTCTTGTAGTACTGTCTGTACTGACTATTCAGTTTGAAATACATTTTTCTGATTCTGAAATTATTCTTGTTCCACAGCACCGATAACAGCTGAAGTTTGCTCTCGCTTTTACACACACAAACAACCTGTAGTAAATCAGGCCTTATGGATCTTGTGCACAACTACTAACTACTGCACAACTATTTCCTGTCTCTCATTATTGGAAACACTGAATAATACAGAGCAAGTAAGTTGTATTTAAAGGGGAAGTGAATAAAAATTCAATATAACGTACTCAAGTGAACTTTATGATCTGAAAATGTTTGAATTTACCTTGTAGTCCTTGAGTTCCCCTGACGACTCCCCCAGGAATTCCATTAGGGCACGAATAATGGCCTCCCGTCTCTGGAAATCTGGAAAATACAGACAGAAATAAATCAAACCTCATCGGAGTTAGATTTTTATATCAGTATAAGTAAGTATAAGTCAACTTCAAACTAAGAATGAGAGGTACCTAGGGTTTTAGATTTACCTTACATTAGCCGTTCAAATCAAATACTGTAGCAGGAGAAGGTTTTCCGGTGGAGGCTGTAAAATACAAAGACATCTATTAATGCATCTTACTCAAAGTTACTTTAATGCCAGGGGTAATGGAGAAGCAGCATTTCATGGGCTATATTCATATCACTATTTTGGAACCATCCAGTAGTGGGTTAAACATTATCTTTTTCAAGCAAAGGGTTTTCAGCCAACATGTGCTCAGAGACAAAGATGCCAGGCCTAGGTGGGAAAACCACAGCCTTGTCACCAAACTCCCACAGGTCACGCCAAAGAAAAAGATCACAAAATGGCCAAATGACCACAAAGGAGTGGCCAAAGTCGTCAAAACTCTAAAAACTACAAGCTTGTAGTTCACACCTCCTCGGAGATCTCTGAATCCCCATTCGCTTAACGGCCCCTGAACACAGCATGGGGCCTTAGCCTATAAGACCTTTGGACACACCTTTTTTCATTTGTCTTCCACTGCAACTCCGTTGCTGCAGGGAGCACGCCAAGCGTTTGTGCAAAATACTTCCACTTCTGGACAAAGTGGATTTATTTCTAGGTGTTCTGAAGAACACTACTGGATCCTGGAAACACACGTCGTGTTTCAACGCTGCAGAGAGAACAACACGTTCTCTAGAAGGAAATCGGACGCCGCTTTTTCCTTCATGGAGTCGACCTAGCTTGTCTTTCACTGCCCATGAAGAGAGATAAGTTTCTCCGTGCCGCTGACGAGCACGGTCTCATTCTGTTTTTCTGTGGAAATCTATGAACAGAAACAACAAACTGAACACCCAAAGTAAGAGGCTTCGTAGTGTTCTGGGCAGATTAGAACAGGGTGTGTTTTATTAATGTAATAACTGCTAATGCTGCAATCATGTTATGAAATTAATGTGATCTGATTAATAAGCGCTACTGGTGCGCGTTTGATTTATTAATCTGTTTGGCTGTGAATGTATCTCTGATCCAGATATAAGTCGTGTTGAAACTGAACTGTAGCTTTTACACCCTCTCTCTCGTTAAACAAAACCTCAGATTCTGCTGTCGTTCAGCTTTGTTTGCTCTGCTGCTCTTCCAATACGTGCTCCTTCCAACGCCGCACACAAACTTCCACACTACTAACTTCCAGCCAGCCCATCCGTATGAAGTGGAAGTGGAAGTGTGGAAATGTCGAATCTCAAGTAAATGGAGAGAGCGATTATTTTCGCCACGTCTGAGAGCTAACGGAGCTAACTGACTAGCTTAGTCATGTGGCGTTGCAACGCAGCCCACTTCCGCCCTCTTGAGGCTAAATCATGGATGTAGCTTATGTGCAGCTAACACATAGCTTAGCTTCAATGAGCAAACGGCTAATCTGGGTGTGACCAAGCAACCCCCAGGTTTCGTCAACCTCCCCTCCTCCTTACACACACACACACACACACCCACACCCACCCACACACACACCCGTTTGCTTTTTTTGTTGTACTTAAAAGAAACGTATATTGGTTTTAATTAATCAAAAGATTATTGATTGGCCATTGATAATTTTGAAGTTAATAAATTCTACTATACTTTAATTAGCAGTTGTCTGTGATTATTTGTGTACTTATTGTAATAATTGCTGGTTGAACACAGGTCGTTGCTCGAACCTCACCCTTCCCTTTGTTCCTTTTAAAGAATCAGATAGATTAACCAAGTTAAGATCTGTATTTTAAAACGAACACCACTAATGAGACTATTTCACAGTTGCTGTAGTTGCTGCTTGAGAGGGCACTGTGTCAAATGTAGAAAGTTGTTACTTTGGGCTTAAGGACAAAAACACAAAGACAAAATAATACATTAAAACTACAGAATACTACAAGAAATACTACATTAAAAACTACAGAATCATGTAACCAAAATTAACTGTACCAAACCAATGTATTTTTGATAATATACTGTCAAAATATTTGTAAATATCGCTCGGATCTAAAAAATTACCCATCTTTCATACAGAATCGGAACTAGGGCTGAATGATTAATTGCATAATATCGCGATATGTTAAGACGCCATTTCCTATTTTTTTGGTCACGTGACTCGCAAGAGCAAATCAGTCTGCACCCGCAGAGAAAGCATTAACTTAGCACGCTAACGCTACGCCGTACCTTGAGCAGATTTCTGTCATTCAAACAACTCTGAGTTGTAGTTTAAAACTTTTACAGCCATTTTTATAAAACGAAGGGTTTTATTCGGGCTTGAGTCCATACATGCAGTTAATGGATACAGGCACGCAGAACTGAAGGCTCGGTTAGCAACGATTAGCTCTGATTAGCGGTTAGCTAATTAGTTATAAAGATATGGAGTGGAGAAAACTGCCACGGGGAGGTGTAACAACCAGACTCTGATAAATGACGTTCGGGGAGCTTTCACAGCAGCGTGGCTGCGTTGTTTCAACGGTTTTATTAGTACAGTTAATCCCACAGCAAGAACACCAGCAGCGTGCTACTACTAACGTAACGATAGCCTCTCTGTCTCTGAGTGTGAGTGCAATGTTGACGCTGTCATGCACGCGGCACGCAACTTCATGAGGGGAGGGAGGGGCTGGAGGCAGTTCCTCTGTGTGCGCTGTAAAAAAAAATACACCTTTGTATATACTGTATATACTATATTTTTACTTATTTAACTGTCTAGTAAAGTTCAAAGTCAGTGTTTAAAAAGTGCAATCCACATGTTTACATATGTTTATTACAGTAAATGATAATTAAATGTAAATACTACTAATTGTGGTAAAGTCACATATTTGTTTTTATATTTCTGCAATCTGCACTTTAGTTTGTATGATTTGTTTCTGACTTTCATATGAATGTTTACACCAGGCTTGGTCAGTGCTCAATATACTACTGTGACTGAAGTAGTTAAATAAAAGATGATCACCTAATTTCATCATCACATACAGGCCTGGCCTTCAGGAAAGAACAGTTTGTTTAATATATCTAATCTTGTATTGTTCATATTATACAATGATTTATTGTTTGTCGTTGTTGAATAATACAGAAGACAAAGAGCTTAAAAAATAATAATATATATAATATATATTTTATATAATCGCAACATTTTTGAAAAAAATCGCAATTACATTATTTTCAAAAATCGTTCAGCCCTAATCGGAACCATTTCCACATATGTTAAATCTTAAATTAAGAAAATCCTGCATTTTTTTCTGCTGTTATTCTGTTCCTCTCCTCAAAAAAGCAGTAGAGCATTGCTGGTCTAGATTCATGTTGTTGAGAGAGAGCTGTGTCATATGTATCAAGAATTATGCAGAATCAAAATTTAAACAGTGTAAACGGAATCAGAATAGAGAACAATGAGGCTTCATATCAAATTATGAGCAAAATATAGACAAGGGAATTAGAAATAAAAGGGATCCAAATAAGGTGATGGTCCTTAGGAAGCACGTGGAAGCAAATTATCACAGCAAATGTTTTCGGATAGATCATTTGAATTTTTTTCAAATTCCCGCAAATTAATCTGAATTTCAGATACTTAATTGGTAGCTCTATAACAACTAAAAAAGATGGCAAATGAATCATTTCAACAAGTGGTGTTTTTTTTAGTTGAAATATGGCACATACACAGTATTTTCATATATGTAATAAATTAAATCAGATTTAACATGATATACTGAGTGAAATGTTGTGGGAATGAACATCTCTCCTGTCCTCTGTTTGCTCTGCAGATGCATAGACTGTCTGTCTCAGTAAGATTTTAGATTTGTGGTAAACTAAAAGTACACTGCAAAATAAATAAAAAACTTTAGCTTATTTATAATAATTAGCATCAGGGTTTTGGTGAGGTCTGGCAGAGGCTGCTCGTGGCCTCTCTAAGCTGACCTAGACACTGCGGATATTTGAACGTTTTTTTCTCCTCCTTTCCCAGCTCTTATGAGCGGTTGTGTACTCTGTCGTTGCCTTGTGTTAATTATGCGAAGGAAACTCATCATTTTGGCAAACCCACCATTTATTCACAGCATCTAGCAAAGGATTAATCATACAGTCAGTCCCGGTTTACACACGTCTCACTGCAAGTGAAAAATAAAAAGAGGTTAGCTGGTTAGCTAGCGACACATGTCGCACTGGCAATATTATATAAAGAAAACCACCGTCAACGTTACATTAAAAGAACGTGCTCTACCGTTTGGGAGCTACACGTTTCATAAACAAAATAAGCCACTCGTTTTGTATAAAATTAAGATAATTAATAAAAACGATGGTGGAGCTCATAACTTGTGCACTTACCGAGGAGACAGCAAGGTCTCACTGCTGTATTAAATATTACTACACCAAAAATCTTTTTTTTCCAGTGTCTTTTTCTCTCTGATAGTTCTTGTAACATTTGAAGATCAGGGTGCAAAAACTAAAATGAGTTTCTGCAACAATCATAGTGAACAGAATGGGTCTGAATGATTTAACTAATTCAAAAAAGAAAAAAAATGATACAACATATAATGAATAAATTAAATTGCTCACAACACACCTCTTAACAACAGATTAATGATTAGCCTAATCTGTCATCTCTCACCCCATCAGCAGAGAGATGGCAGCATAATTCTTACAAATGGCCCTTTGCTGATTAACAGCACCAATAAAATTTGCCCTTGAAGGGGAAAGGTAGGTCATTTCACCAGATCACCATCTCACACTTAAGTGAGTTCATTCTCAATTCTCAACAAAAACAACATCTGCCAGAATCGTTAAAACACCATCATGCTTGGAGTAAGGGGGGTGAACACCCATGCACGCACACACACACACACACACAAACAAAATGTGTACTCAACTTGCTCTTACCAACAGCTGCTCAATAGTGCTTTAACACACATTGTTATGAACTGAGGTAGGAAAACATAAGTTTGGACTGAGGTGAACTGGGATTTATTTTATTTATATACAGCATCATACTGTAAGTAAGCACATTAAAAACAGTCCTTATGACTGTTATTTATTGTTTGTCCCATAACACAATTTGGAGATAAAATACGTCTTGTAGTAGTATGTACTAATCTTATTCAAAACATTATGCAAAGACACACATGTTCACACAAGTGTACCACCAAATAAATGCATGCGCGCGCGCACACACACACACACACACACACACACACACACACTTATACTCAGTGTTATACTAATAACACACATCCCCAATGCAGTTGACCGTGCTTGGCCTAATGCAGCTGACATATATTTATAGGTGGAAGGTAGTTGTCAGTATGAAGGCCAGAGGTGCTGACAATCACTAAGTGTCTGTTTGTGTCTACTGAAGTGTGTGTGTGTTCATGATGACACATTATTTACACAGTGACATTGTGGGGACTTGCTTTCCATCTCGAGACAAAGTCCCAACAAGATAAACTTACCCTACCCTGAACTTACCCAATTATGATTAAGTTGGGGTTTGAATAAGGGTTAAACACGTAAACCTCACTAACATAAGTTGTCATTGCGAGCATTGTAGCATGCTGACAATAGCATTGAGCTCTCAGCAACATTATGCTTAAATATACAACATGCAACTTTTCTGCATTTAAATGTGGAACACAACTAGACCCATGTTATATACATTACTTACATTATCCTAAATGTTTCCACAAATGTTCAAACAATGGCATCATATCCCCTTTACGCATGCATCTGGTTGTCTACCAGAAGCTGTCATTACAGTAATTCATTTTTTTATCCAGTTTTAAGCCACATTTTTACGATGCACTTTTAGATGTTGGTTGTTTTTAACTATAGGATAAAGGATTTTAGTCATTGAACGCTGGTTCTAAAGTTATCAAAGAAAGCTGGCTTGCAGCCCCTCTGACGTTCTGAACAAAAATGGAGAAACACTGATTTTTATTCAGTGTTCGACCTGTAAGAAAAAAGGTGAGCAAATGTTAGCAGCAGCCCCTCCACTGACGAGCTGAACAATGTCGGAGAAACACAGATTTTTAACGTGTGGATAATTCAGCTCCTGGTTAAAAAAAAACAAACTAACTAACACTGAAGGAATCTTAACCTGGAGAAACTGACTGCAATGCATGCATTGCTCCATCTTTTGTTGTTTTGATTGAGAGACCCCTAGCTCTAGAAAATTACATATTGTACCTTTAAGTACAAGAGCTGCTGAATACAAACATCAAAGCAAAGCAAAATGCTGTTATAAATGAACAAAAATGCTTTTACACATTCATTTCGATAATGCGATGCTGCCCTTTTTCTTTTATATACACAATAGTACTCGACACAACAGAACAGCGCGCAACAAAATACAAGCAACAGAACGTACAATGATCCAACAAGAGACAAAGACAGAACAGGAACTAAATACACCAGGTAACGAGGACTAACACTGGACAGGTGACACAACAGGTGAAACAAATCAGGGTGGAGCAGAACAATCAAAAAAGGCGGGAAACAAACAAAGACAGGAAGTAAGCTAGACAAGACAAGGGAGACAAGACAGACTACAAAATAAAACAGGAAACAGAACATAACTGAAAAACAAGACTACCACAATGAGACTGAACAAAATACCAAAACCCTGACGAATAAGCCTTAAAATGGAGCTCTGACTTCACCGTGAAGGTGTGTCTTCAGTTGGTTTATATTTATCAGATGCCCAGATGCATCATTACTGAGCTATCCATTTTACAATAATTCTGTTGAGGAAATGAACCATTTACTAGCAGCCAGCTGCAATAATGCACTACCTGTATTTCCAACAACGGCTAAAGATGATTGCAAAATGAGATGCCCTTGCTTCTTGCAACTTTTACCATACTAAACACACCACTGTCACAACTGGCAAGGACACTTTATTGATTCATTAACCAGTTAGCCAGACTGGGCCTTGATGTACTGGAATTCAATCATAGCTAAGGCATGCAGCCTTGTTATGTTTTGATACATAATTTTCTAGACCTTCAGACCATGCATTGGTTATAGAACATGAGGGACACAAAAGCAAGAATGATGAAACCAAGACAAAGACTGAGTGCAACACAAACATTGGGGTAGGTGTTGTGCATAAAGATGTACAGTATGTATGTGAATGCATTTCTTTCTTTTGTTAAAGATGCAAATAAAACATTACTATTATCATTAACTATAACATTATCTAATACAAATAAATGTGTTTTTCAGTAAGGTTGGTGGATTAACACAGAGATTAATGTACTGGAAGGCCATTTGACCAACAAAATATATATATATATATATATATATATACAGTATGTAAGGAGTATCTATTCAGTAGCTGTTTTTAAGCAAGAATATACACTGTTTATTATAGAGTTTTGCACAACACTACATTATTATAGGCAGATGTATTATCCTAAAATCAATTTTTTAAAATGATGAAGCCCGCCCAAATGTCCTGTTTCATGCCTCAATTATCCTTTTCTTTGCAGTTTTCTCTTTCTGTTGCTCGGATTAAATGTCAGCTGTGGGTGCATGTGTTTTCAAATCCTGCTGTTCTTTGCCTACTCGACTGATCAACAGAGAACAATGTCAAATCAAACTTAACCAATACTGTGTATTGCCCCAGCCATGTTAAGCAGAGCTGACTGGAGAAAATGCATTACTCTTATTCACTGTCTCACTCAGTTAGTACTTATCAGTTCATCAGAGCATATAAGGACACATGATGCTTTGGCCATAATACGATGATACTCTCTGTGCTCTCTGTTCCTTAATAAATATGCATGCTGAGGGCCAAGACATTTGTGACTGATTTCCAAGTATTTTCTGTGTATGATTTGTGCAAAACTGCTTAAAAAGAATACTAGTTCTATTCACAACAGTACATCTGTGTCCTGATTTGTATACACTGCAAAACATTTAGAAATAAACACAAACAAGATGCACACAAAATACGCTACAAGTGAAAAGTCATATACAGGATGCAGCCACTGCCTTCTCCATCCAATGGTCTGAATCAGTAGACTAGACACCGGTACCTGAGCTACTTCAACACAACTCTTCAATAAGTTGAGCTTTTTCAGAAAAGTTAGAGCTTTCTTGACAGTCACTTTAACAACAAGAAACTTAATATGAACCAAAAATGTAGTGTTATTAATTCATATATAGGCTACACATATTTCCTATTACATGACCTGCAATGTCTATTGAGTTTTTCCTTCTTCTCCATGTGTCTGCAGATGTAGAGCGGTTGCAGGTCTGTCCCTGCAAGTCCCTTCTTCCCACATTAACCATAGATATAGAATATATGCAAGTTTTTGTTGTGACATATTTGATTTCCTCCAAGGACAGTTAATTGTTTGATTACAAAGAGATTTCAAAGAACGCATTAAGAGTGTGACGTATGCTCTCTGTTTCCAGCTAAGTGAGTTCAACATTGTAATAATGCAGGTCAGTCAGGAATGGCTGTTTATAAGTCGAATTATCATAAGGTTTTTAAATGCTGAATGTGTTACAGAGTGAGATTTAACAAGCTGATGAGGAGGCACAGACATGACCTCAGTATTACAATCCATCAGAAATAGTAGTGTGCGCTTGCATGCGTGTGTGCGTGAGTGCGTGCGTGCATGCGTGCATGTGCTGTTGCATGTGGAGGTCTGTGTGTAAGGATTGGTAAAATGTCATTGAAAGCTTGATTACAATTCTGAGCAACACTGTCCATTTGGCAGTGCCCAAGGCCAAATTCATCCCATATCCCCTGCCCTTCATCTAGACCCATTCATGGCCTAAAATGGTTTACAGGTTTATAACATCCTTATTAACTTAAACCTGCTCTGCTGAAAAATAGCAAAGCACATTTTGATCAGCTGTCGTCAGTCTGATGGTGTGTACAGCTTTTTTGACATCATGACAATTGAATGTGTGGAAAATGTCACTTCTTACCTCACTATCCCGTATTCTTAATACATCTATTTGTCTGATAAGGGAACTATAATTCAATCTCAAACATTAAAGCCTGTTAAGGCCAAAACTGTTACACAACCAGACTGATTCTGATTTAACCTGGACGGATGATGGATATTGCAACAGATTGGACCAATGGGGCCCAGACATCATTAACAGTTGACAATATGATATAATTAGTTTATTTTGTGTCCACTTAGATTATGGAAAATACAACAGAAATAGTCAAAATATAATAACAGAATAAAAGTAAGAAACAATAAAAACAGTTGACGTACCAAGATCAGTTTTGGGTAGTTTCAACACACTGGTGCTAATTCTTTGAGGAATACCAGAAAAGAAAATCTATTGGGGAGAAATAAAGCAAACAAATAGTAGCAGGTTTTTGTCAGGGTGAAAAATGTCTTAGTTTTTCATTTTCTATGGAGGCTTTAAAAATGTATCCGGCAAGGCAAATTGGTACTCAATTAAGAGATCTACAAGGAACATTGGAGTGTATATTGACTAATCCTAGAGGAAAAGCACATAGAGAGTCATTCAAAGGAATCGAAAGGAATTTGATTCTGTAAAGAGATGCACCGGGGATATCTATTGTTGTGAATATGTTACATTCCATTCTGTACAAAGTCAACTCTGAACAAAGTCTCTCTCATCTGTTTTATTTTGGTATAAATTGTTACACTGCTTTCCTTTCTGAAAATGTATCTGTATGAACCCAACTTGAACTAATCCTCCTTTCCTATGGGGCCTCTTTCTTATCTATCACGTCATCTACGTGACTGGAGCGATGGTTAGAAAATGTATATTTTCTTGTGTGTCTCATTTGATCTTTAGAACATTGTGAACTGAACCCTGCTTTGTGTCGCTTTGTTCTCCGAGATCTCGTAACTGCTTTCAGAATCAACTCACAGAGATCAAGTCAGTAGATGATAGGATATGAACCACAAAGCAATCGGGATCGGATGGTTTCATAACATATCTTCTGACACTTATTGGAATTAAACAAATGTATACTTCATATTTTTGTATCATATACATATATTTAGCCAAGAAAATATATTTCAAGGATTCACTTCAGTCATTATCTGTAAATTGAGGTTTTTTTGCTTGCATTTTGTGTAATTAGCTGTTTTGTTTTTTGGTTGAAGGATTGTTGGTCTCACAACTGTTTGCGCATTTCTTCTTTTCTCCAACTCTTCTGCTGCTGCCTTCATTGGTCATTTCCCGTTCTGGACATTGTTCATATGATCATATTAAATGTAAGTGTTTTCTTTGAGAGCGTACCTTTGCTTAAATTAAAATGCACAAATTCTCCAAGAGTAAGCCATCTCTGACAATTCCCGGTCTTTATTGTTTCAAGTGGAAGGGGCGGTGTACAACTTCCACACCTGTTCTCTTTTCTCGGTCTGGTTTGTTGTGATGTTCAGTTCCCACAAGTAACATCCTAGTCTTTGCTGTTGGAGCCTGTAGGCTCTGTTATGTTTTGCCTGAGGGGAGTGCTGAATGCTTTTGTAGGATGTAGAGGGCAGAGGGCAGAGAAAAAACATGAACAGGTTGGTACTTCATGAACAAGCTATAGTCAGAGACCATCTGTATTCACACACAAATTGCTGAACAAAACCATGCAAGTCAAAGGAAACTGGAGACTAATTTGTCAATGGTGTGTGGACTATTTTGAGTAAACTAGAGAACCTGGAGGTAATCTGACATGAGCATGGGGAGGAATATGCAAACCCCATGGAGATAAGGTCTTTTTTCATCTTTGTTTCTGCATGTGCAGGTTTCTGGCAGTGGAAAACGGCTTTTGATATATGGCTGCAGGGAAGCAGTAATGTGGCAACAAGACTATCTTTAAAATATATATTTAAATTATTATTATTTTTTCTTTGCTCTGTAAATACCAGACTACAAATCCCTTGATCTATGGCTTGAGTTTTATTGAATTAGCTTAAAAAGTTTTTATTTGACAGTCAAGAGTCTCTCATAGGGGCCTCACCTCAATTCAAACTCCTCCAAACACTGCACAGTGCCAATTTACTGTCCTCGCCTCAGGCCATAGAGAGTCAACACAGGAATGAAATGATACACTATGGCAAGCACAAGAGATATGCTATTACATGTTTGCAAACTGTAACACACACACACACACACACACACACACACACACACACACACACACACACACACACACAAGCAGAAAGGTTTAGGACTTATTGAAGTGGACACAGACAAATGGAAAACATGTCACACACATGAACAGACAAGAATAATAACTTATAATAACTAAAACATGACAGTTCTATTGCAAGCAATGTGCAGAAAGTATAGTTCACCTAAATCAAAAGGAAACACTTTTTTCCTTTGGTATCTACAGCCTAAAAAAGATATACTGTAAAACTGTAATTAATAGCCTTGGCATTAATTTGCTCCAATCACTGCAGTCTTGGGAGATTTGACTGTCTGCTCTGCACTTCTCGAAACCTTATCCTCTCTCTCTCTCTCTCTCTCTCTCTCTCTCTCTCTCTCTCTCTCTCTCAGACACACACAAACACACACACTCCCCGAAGAGAAGTTAGAAGTGTATTCCTCTCTGACCTGTCTGGCTTCTCCTCTTTATGTCTCTGTATCAGTTACTCTGGCTGCGTCTCTGTCTCTCTGCTCTCCATACCTCGCAGCTCGCCTCTGACTCTGTCTCTGTACATCTTCCTGTACTGCTTAAATCAGTATCTGCTGTCTTTATTTCTGTGTCTGTGTTTTTTTACCGGGACACTTATCCCTATACCATTTCCGTCACTTTGGACTGTTGAGGAAAGACTTGTACTTGCCCTGTGTTAAGGAAAAACTAGGAGCAGTACAACTCATTTCACATAAGTGAAGAAGGTTCTGGAAACTGTTGAATTACACAGAAGCATTTAATGGACTCTCAATTGAGGAGAACATTTAGGCAGACAGTACTAAACACAATGTGTTATTGTGTTGTGTCGTCCCAACTCTCTGAAATTCCTGTCTTCCATTTAAACTCATGCTGGCGGCATTAAGTTTTAGCTGAACCTTCAGTGTAAACAAAGATATTGTGTGTGCTTAAAAATAACCCAAATACCTCAGCACAGACATAATGTGTTATGTGTTTACTTCCTCCATGACCTTGGAAGCATGAGGCAGCACTGTGTTGTCATACAGCTGTTACGTTTTCCATCATCAATGGAGACACAGAGTTAAGGGCCGTCCACACCAAGAATGATGATGAACTATAACCATAACTATGACGATGTGAGCATCCACACTTCTGAACAATAACGTTTTGCAAACAGCTACGTCAGGCACGCACTGCACGCTTCAACTGATAATAATACATCACAGCAGACATTACAACGTATGATTACAGGAATGTCTGTAGTAATATCCTACATATTTGTAAAATCAGGTACATTTTATGAACCAAAAAAGTCTGACCGGCGGTCCCGGTATACAAAAATACACAGCGCTTAAGGATCGTAGCCCCACCGAGTGTTAAAGTCACGCCACTAATCACCTGTGTGAAACACATCTCTCGGCAGTGTCTCTCTCTGCCTTGCCATGTTGTAAATTCAGATGGATTTTGATTGGCTGTCAGTGTTTCAATCGTTCATCAAATCGCTGTAAAAGTGATCCCAACGATATCCTTCTCTACTGTGGTTATCATATAGTTGTGGTGTGGACTCCACCATCCACTTAAGTTAGAACGATTTTTAATACTATATATTTATAGTTATCGTCATAGTTATCGTTCTTAGTGTGGATGGCCCTTTAAAGTATTCCTCTGCCTGGAAAGGTTATGAGGTTATGTTGGACACTGACCTGAATGAGACCTGGGTACCATTGTCTCAATTTACATAGCAGGAGATTGTAAACTGGAAATTCCACCACACCCTGCTTCCTGTTTTTTTATATAGAATATACACTTTATTCTTTGACAATGTATGTTAGCACCGATACAATAAAGGTACGATTACCTGTAGGTGTTTTCCTCTTTTTCCATTAAGTACTATAGTTGAATTATATATACCAGGTATAAAGGGCAAATTTTGTTTTATAATCTGACAATAAAGAACAACATGGCAGTTTATGCTATTTATGGTTTGCATCTTCACAATACAGTGGGGAAAGTGTTTGTGGGTGTCTGGGTAATTTAGTTTTTTCATTGCATCTGCAGCTAAATATATTCACCTTAATGACTATACCCCTTTTGTTCAGAGAAAGTCATGAGTGCTGCCTTGTTAGGTACAAACAATGTAGAATCCCACAATATCAGCTATCTTGAAACATTCTAAAACACAACACTCTTGACTCAGACTTTTGGTTTTGTTCTTTTTTATTTCGTTCAGTTAGCAACTAGATAGTAGACATACTGGAGCATTTAGCAGCTAAGGAGTCAGCTATTTGACTCAGGAGTTGGTGGCCAACTAAACATGGGTTTACACTGGAGTTAGTCTCACTTTGCCAGACCTTCCTCCACAGGGCTGCGGAGGAGGGTCTGGCTAGTCCACACAGCATTCTGGGATGGGAGAAAAATGTGCTCTGGTTCAGGGGCGGTTCTACATTGAATTACACCCAGGGCGAGACCCCCCTTAAAAAAAAAAAAGTAGTCAAAAAATGTTTGCATTTCAGACACGAACACACACGCCTATCAACTCGATAATAAAACCGTAAAGTAGGCAAGGCTCTTTCAACTCAGGATAGGATTGAGATGAAAAGTTGAACTGACACATAACCGCGATCAGCTTCGTGGGTGCTCAGTATTAGCGCGCACCAACTGTATCGGCGCCTATAACCAGCAACCCGTTCGACCCAGAGGTGAACTGTCCCCCGCTCCCCCCTCCCCTTTCCCCTTCTCACACAGCTTCTCTGTGCAATGTGCGCACGGCACCTTCTCAGCAAGCAGGGGCGCAAATTTGCCAATTCCCCACACGGTGAAATGATAGATAATACAGTAGAAAACCGCTTTGTGCCGCCCCCCATGAGTCATAAAAAAATGCGCCCCGGGCGGCTGCCCGCTTCGCCCGTGCCAAAAACCGCCACTGCTCTGGTTTATTGGCGTTTCTTCAAACCAATCACAATCTTGGGCCAGGGTGCAGCTGCAAAGTTATCTTGTGTATCTTGTTATCTTGTTTTAGTAGTGCAACAGAAAACTGGATTGGACAGATGGTCTAGCTAACTGTCTGGATTTACCCTGCAGAGTTCTGAGGAGCAATTAACCATGGTCCTCATAAATCGACTGGAGTTTATAATTACAACACAAAGAAAGCGTAAGGTAACAGATATAAAGAGTGACATCCGGCGGAATTTCCGGCACTGGAGCAATCCCGGAAGTGGAACGTCGTGAATATAAACTACATTGGAGTTAGTTGAATCCCCGGTGCATCCCATACAGACGCTACAGGTTGCCTGTGTGTTGTATCAGACGCTGAAGGCCACTGACTAAGCTGCCTTATCTGACGAGTTTGAAGTGAGAATGGGTTGAAAAAAACATTATACAAAACTTCAGTAAAAGATTCAAAATTGTACTTTAAGATGAGTATGGAAGTATAATAAGCAATCTATACTTAAATATATGTTTGTTCTATATTAGGTTAAAAAACACCCTGCACTTTGATTTTAAGTGTTGTTTTACCAGCAGGAGTGGACTGGTCATCTTGAGTTTTCTCAATGTGCTGACTGACCTGTGAGGTGGTGGTAAATACTACTCTGATACAGTACGATGATATGAATAAAATATCCCCCACCTGTAGTAGCCTGAGCAGACTGTCTGATGCTTGTCGGTCTGTGAGGTAAATAAACCCTTGAGTTTAACTTGCATCCCCTAACAACTTTACATTGGTACATCTCACATTTCTGAGCTCACGATGACTGAGACTGATTGGCTCTGTTTTACAGAAATAAAATGACATTCATGCTGCCTTCAGGTACCTGTTGCAAATACCAGAATTACAAATTTAAATGTGACATTTCACTCATGCGTTGGATGATGAACAGCATCATGATGCAGTAGAAGTTATTCTGCACAGTGGAAATTAAATCAGTTTTTACTGAGCAGCATACAGTTAATACAAAGTATGAGCTGTGTTAATGTAAAAATATAGCACCGATTCATCTTCAAAACCTCAGCTGTGAATCAAATCTCTCATGATTGTCTGTATTTGCAAATGATTTGTGAAGATGACACATTAAATGTACTTTTGTGCTCATATAACCGTAATATGTATCATTGTAGCTAGAGAGTTGAGATTCTAATACATTTCAAGTTAGGTGTGAATGTCCTTAGGACTGTTCATATTCTTTAATGTTCCTTAAACTTCTTTCTCTTTAGTAAAAGTAGTATACATTAATACAAATTGACAATACAGTGCATAGTATGTAAATTATTCATTATGAACATTATTTCATGTCAGGTGACAGTCATATGGATTATAATCTTGTACCCTGTAAAAGAAAGAAATAAAAGATTCTAACTGGGCTCCAACAAGTTCTTCCCGCTGAGCAGGGAGAAAATGTCACTTAAAAAGGGAGTTTGTTAATAAGCTGCCTCTCGCTGCTCCAGATATGACTCAAATTCAAAATACACTTGCTGTGTTATAGAGCATTACTTTGATTCTAGACTCTGTATGTCTGATATCACATTTTGACTGCCACAAAGCAGTTTGTTGACTGGGTCTATTAAACAAAGACACGCGTCAAAATGCTGTCAGGTGAAAACCGACTGATTCATGCCCTGTATGGGTCTTTTTAAAACTTTAAATGACCTAAATGTTTAGTCATTTTTAAAACACTGACATTTTAAGCAGAGGCGTAGCTAGGTTTAGCTCCTATACGTGCACAGACTAAGACTCTTACTCTTTCTGGATATCTCTGATGTCTATCATGCTTGGTGCGCCCACCCAACCGTCCACTAATGTTCCGAAACTTTATCAGCTTGGGTATGTGCATGTTACACTATACTACTACTGTAGTAGTCCCTAACACTAAACACTTAAAACACAGAGTGAACGAAGGAAAATGTAAAGTTGAGTGTGAGAGCTTCCTCACAGTCAGCCCCTGTGTGCACAAATGCTATCAATCACTTCATCCAATCAAATTTGCCCCAAGCTAGAGCTTCATGACTAACTGCCTCATAAACAAGTAGAATGTAAATGAATGCAGTTCAAGTCCAGTCTATTTATCAAGGGTAGACATGAAACCAGGAAATATAAATAAACATGACCTTCAACTGTGTGAATCAAAAGCGATTGCTTCATCTAAAGGAAAAAAAACAAAATGTAAAAGCAAGGAAGATGAAGTCTTTTTTCTAAGCACCATACTGGGTATTATACTTTTGCAGGGAATTTGAATAAGCAAAGGGTAAACAATCATATTTATAAGTTTAATAAAGATGTTTCATATAACAATTGTTTTGATGGTGTGTGCTTGCGAGCTATTTCTTTTTTATTTTATATTATCATTATTATTATAGGCACAATCAGTGATATACTGTATGAGAGCAACTGAAAATTGGCAAGATGTTCCATGTTTCTTCATGTAGAATCACAAATAATAACCAGTTCAGGAACTGATGATGTGCAACAAAGTTCAGCAGTGGCCTGAATCAAGCTGAGGACGTTGCGATCAGAGCACAGTGTGCATCTTAACCACCAGGCCATCCCAGTAGCCAAAATCTTGACTTTATATAGCCATATATCAGCCAGCCACTGAACCCAGGCAAAAAATAAAATAGAAATTCTCCCTAAGTGAGAGCACAGTGAATCTGACTGGTGACATTTCTCAAAGGTTCCAGGAGTTCCTGACGAGCCCTTAAGGAGGACATTCTAGCTGTAATTGGCAGAGCTGACAAGAATCAGGAAGTGAAGGAAGGCGAGTGTGTGTGTGTGTGTGTGTGTTTTTTGTAATGCTATCTATGTGAGGACTGCTTTTTTTAGACCTTGAGAATGAGGACATCTTTCTGAAAGTGAGAACTTTTTGGCTGGAAAGTGAGAACATTAAGGCTGGGACTGAGAGTTAAGACTTGGTTATAGTATTACGTTTAGAAGCAGGTTTATGTTATAATATTAGGGTTAGGTAATGAGTTTTTATAGTCAAATTCAGGGAATGCATTGTGTCAATGTGGGTACCCACAAGTAAAGAAGTGCACGCCTGAATTTGTTTAGTGTTTGACTCTATGATAGAAAAATTGATATCACTCTAAGAGCTCTATACATAACAAACTTTGCAATATTTGACACTGTTTCTCACATACACACACATACTGGAAAACTCCTTTGCTCTTCTGTTTTTCAAGGTGGGATGTTATAGCTTAGCTTGAGTTGTGCTAATAACACTAAACACTAAAATAACTGGGTCCTTACATGTACTGTCCGTTTCCTGGCCTTTCTGTCCTCCGGTCTCACTTTTTGTTGTTGTTGACATTATAGTTTTTTATTATAGATCAAGAGATACATGTGCATCATTAAACTACTTGTGACCTATTTTTAAAATGTGATGTCTTAAACAATTTGCAAAAATACTATTTTGTGCACTAGAATGTATTATTATTATGCCTTGATAATCATCATCTGAGAAATGACTCTTCCTGAAGCAGTCTTAATGCATACGCATTTATGAAGACACTTCATCATCAGAGCGATCACTGTCAGAGTCTGTATTGTCTATTTGTCTCAGAATCTGGTGCCAGTGTAAAGTTGAGGGCAATTGCAGCATTAGGAATGTATTAAACATCTGTGGGCCTGGATGATAACTAGACTTTTTCAATGATTTCCAAACTGGTTTTATCACAAACAAAAATGTACAAACAATCATGCTTTTACTCTTTCCTAATTAGGTAAATACTACTTCATTAAAACAAAACAGCCTAAATATGTTTACTTGCGAGAGAAATTGAGTCGATCCGGATTTGCCCTTACCACTCTCCACTCACGGCCATGTTCATTCTTTCTTTTAATATTAATTAACTGTTACTGTGTTATACTGCTGCTTTGCTTGTTTCCCCCATGAAATGTTGTGTATCTCTACTGACAAATAAAAAGGTGTTTTTGCTATTACAACTTAATAATTCTTTGATAAAAAATCAGTGTCAATATTGTATTTTTTGGATCTCATGCAGCATCCCAGATTTTGAGTCATATTTGTTCAGTCTGGTAGGTGCTGCAGTGCCCTGTCGGTAAGTGACCATTATGCGGATTGCTCCCTGGGGTGTGGTAGAAAATTACACTCACTCGCTGTCAATGATGTGATGTGTTACTTTCATTTCATGCCGGCATGTTTTTCCTCAACACTATTATGATGAAAGCCCCACCTTGTTAACATCCTGTTTGTGTTTAATCATCTTTTTTTGCCTTTTTTCCTGCCAGCACCATCTGTATGGTGGTCTGTTCTATTAGAATGTTTCTTCCTTCTCCTCCTTCCTTCCTTCCTTTTGTTTCCCTTGTCTGTTTTATCTAGCAACCTGTCTTATGTCTTCCCTACCTCCCTGTGTTTCTGTCAGTCACTCTACTTGCGGACAGTCACACTTTTTTCAGTTATTGCCAGCTTATGTGTCTAGAAGGTATGGGCAACTTTTACAAAGTGATATTCAAAAACTTCTGAAGCTATTTGATGACAAGTTCTGAAAGTGTTCATCATGAGCACCCCAAAGATCTCAATCTATTTTGAAATTGTATTCTTCACAAACTTAGTCTCTCGTAACTCTTTAAGTGGAATCGAAATGTTACCACGGAGAAAGCACCGAGATTATTATGTTAAAAGACAAAGGACTAAAAGACTGCAGTAGTAAATATGCAGTAATGACAATAGTCTACTGAAGAAAATGTGATATACCCACAGAATTCAGTAAACCACACCCTCTATAACCTCCCAAGATGTAATGCAAACTGTAAAAAACAAGGCTGGACTTTTCCTTTATTGTGAAAAACAATACACATTAAGTCCTGACTGTGATGAGTCACTTCACTTCTTAAGTCTGTTGTTGCCATCCATTTAGCTGCTTTGGAGACACTGAGAAGTCAGAACAGATTGCTAATTTTCTTCCCTGTTGTTCAGGTGAAAGAGAGGGATGTTTAAAATAGGACCTTTGAGCTTGGGTGCGTGTTGAATGTAAATCACAAACAATACTGAGAGCTAACCTCAATGTCGATACGGAATAGTATAATTTTGATATGCTTTTAGCAGGTCAAGTTGAGGTGTTATCAATCAGATTAATTGCGACTGTATTCCATTTAGGTGTAGGTCTAGCAGTTCTGGCTTAGGCCTTTCTCACAGCAAATATTTCAACCCGGTCTCACGGCAGTTCGTGTAAATGTCACGTTATTTTTAATCTATTGATACGTGTTCACTAGGACGTTTTTCTCGTTTTTTTCGTGGTGGCCAACGAAATACCCCACGGGGAAAGGACGCCTCACACGCCGGGAGACGGCCAAAAAGGACGCCTCATACGCCGGGAGACAGTCGAAAGGGACACCTCACATGCCGGGAGACAGCCGCGCAACAATAACAGGATGGCGGCGGTTGGGTTTAGGAAAAACACTACGGGGAAAGGACGCCTCACACGCCGGGAGACAGCCGCGGGGGACGGCCGCGGGGGACGGCCGCTGGGGACGCGCCACAATAACGGGATGGTGGAGGTTGGGTTTAGGAAAAACACTACAGGGAAAGGACGACTCACACGCCGGGAGACGTCCGCTGGGGACGCGCGACAATAACGGGACGGTTGTGATTAGGAAGACTACGGGAAACAAAACGCCACATGCGGGACACGATCCCCGCTCGCCTGGGTGAAAGTCCTGTGTTGTTTGACCCATCCACCACCCTGGCCAACCTCCCTACGCAGATTTTCGGCTTTTTATACTACTCCCTACCATTTTCGTGCTGTGACCACGAAATATGCTTCCCATTGAAATACATTACTTCACATTTTTGTGCTGGCCACCACGAACAAAACGAGAAAAACTTATTCAAAGCTGCCTGTGCATGTGTGGTTGTTGACTCCTGTGCACTGATACAACGAAAGAAAGTACAACAAAAACCAATACCTATACATTTGACCTACAACACAGCAGTAACCTGACAGCCAGGAAAGTAAATTAGGAAGTGTTTGAATGAGTGCACTTCATGAAGTTTCCCACCAAGTATCTGCTTGCTAATGAGACATTTGCCAACATGCCTAATGTGTTCAACTGTGGTTGACCCTGTCTTTAATGGTTACTGCTGCTGATGCTCCCCACACACACACACACAGACACACACACACACACACACACACACACACACACACACACACACACACACACACACACACGACACAGTAGGTTTTCCTCAACTTCATGCAGGCTGAAGATGGATGCCGCGGCATTATGCTAATGAGCATCACTGCTGTCCAATCACACGCTTCAACCACTGAGAGGGCAGAGAGACAGACACTAAAAGAGAGAGAACACAACTGGAGAAGAAATTTTAGGTTAGACATGGAAACAGTTTTATGTTTTCAGTGTGACACAGAGAAATACCTTGCAATGTTTCTTTTTTAAGAATTCTCATGAAGTCATTGAAAGTTTCCGTTTTTTTTCCTTCCCACTGCGTGTTAACGAGCCATTTTCAATTTCCGGAGACAGTATGACTTATTTAAATGACAGATGACAAGTACATGCATTTGTTGGATAACACAGCTGCCTGCTGAGAAAGGAAAGGGAATGAAAAGAAAGCAGAGACATTATAAACATGTGAATCAGGTAAGCTGCCAAGAGGTGTAAACCTTTGTCACACTGGTGCAGGGACATATCAACAACTAATTCGTCATGTATACAGATGCATCATTCAGGGACAACAGGACCACACACTGAGTTCAATCAGACAGTGCAGGTACACCAGCATAAATCACTCTAATGAGAGAAAAGAGAGGGACAGTCAGAACCTTGTGAAACACACAGAGTCAAGGTAGGATCCTGCATGAACTGAATTCACAAGACTCAAATCCTGACATTCTATTACATGGTTAATGTAACATAACTAAATTAGGCTAACAACCTCTTGTAATCAAGTGAGTTATGACTACCCTCTGCAATTAGCAAAAGTAGAGTGATGTTTTCACTCAAAAACATATTGTTTGTGAAAAGAGAGTCTGCTTCACATCTTCTGTCCAATATTGCCAATTTAGCGGCTTCCAGCTAGTTTAGCGACTTTTCAGACCCTTTTAGCGACTTTATTTCTTTTTAAAAAAGTGCCTAGCGACACATTTAGCGGCTTCAGATCATGATAGAAAAAGCAAGATATAGCAGACTGTAATTCATTTCCGCTGCTCAGAGTAATCACAGTCCCAGCTATCCCCTTCGGCCGTGAGCAGCAAGAAGTCAGCTGACACAACCACTAACCTTCATGCAAATTATGAGCAATGATGTGACAAATATGCAAATGAGTGAATGACATCAGTTGGCGACTTTTGCAGCTAGCTACTCCCATTGGAACAGAGTTGGCAACACTGCTTCCGTCAACAAGCAATGTTGGTTTCTTTGAACAAAGAAGGCATTATTTTCAAAACCTCAACCAAGTACTTCTGGTTGTCTAAACTTAAACCAGACCATAACCACATAGGCAGCAGATTAGAAAACAAATACATTTTCAACCAGTTACGTGACTCATTTAGGAGGGCACTGACACACAATCTATTTGGTTGAACTTACCATTTAAGCATTTACTTAATAAACAAAATAACAGACGAGAACTAGTTCTTGTTTGGGATACACTGATCATTGTGTTGCAGCAGAGGTTTCTGTGCATGTCTTAACCACTACATTGTAAGTGATGTGAATTCAATATGACCAAAGCAGTTGTGCTGAAAGAGATGAAACCATAAACTTTTTACAGCCATCAAGGGCTGATTGTTAGCCATGCTAGCCGCTCCAGGGATAGTAATGTTGTAGTCGGTTGGTCCGCCACTTTGGTCCACACTAAAATATCTCAAAAACTATTCAATGGATTGCTGTGACATTTTCTAGAGACATTAATGGTCCCCAGAGAATAAACTCTACCCACTTTGATGACTTCACTTCTAGCGCCAACATGATTCAGACATTTTAAGCTTTTAATGAAAGCACCACCATCAGGTAATTTGTTTTTATTTGTCCCGATAATTTGGTTCATGAACAAATAACTAATGATATTCCCATCCATTATGTACTACACTAAAATGGTTAAGATTGCAACCATTATACCTGCTTACCATCAGCATGTTAGCATTGTCATTGTGAGCATGTTGGGATGATCATGGTAGCATTTACCACAAAGCACCACTGTGCCTCAGTAGTCTTACAGAGCTGCTAGCATGACTGTAGAATCCTAGTCATTTTTTTATGTTCATAACATTTTAAAAATAAGAGTATCACTTACAGTAAACGTGAAAAAACAAAGCATGAACATTTTGTGTGTGTAGATTGTAGTCATTCATCCATATGAAACTATCCATTGTATTGTAGAAGATGTTTTGCCAGTGTTTCTCAGCAAAAGGGACTTAACACCAACCCAGTGGTTTGTTGCATTTCAAATACACATGTATTTTTTATTTGTGTTCCATCTCTATCAGAGAATTTGTTCAAAATGTAACAACAGCCAAAAAAAATGAAACAGGCAGGCACACAGATGAAGAAAATCTCTCAGATGGTCATCTAGCCAACCCTCCATTCATCTGCTCAATTGATAAATTATATATATCAATATATATATAAGCACCACACTGCCACATAGTGTGACCATGGAGATGAGGCAGTGTTAGGAAGAAAGTGTGGCAGGAAGGCACTGCCAAAACTGAACTTGGAGCGATACATATTAACATATTCAAAACACTGATTTGTTCAGAATTGCAAGGGGGTTGCAAGGTGGAAAAGCAGACATTATGAAGTAGGGTGGAGGAGAGGGTGTAGTGCTGTGACAATGAGACATGTTTAGTCGTAGTTTGTCTGTAGCTCGCTCCCTGATCAATGATGGGCTATAGAGACAAAAAGGAACAGAATAGACGTAGAACAATGCACTCTCACTTTTTCCTGCCTAACTCCTCTCTCCCTTTCTTTACCACAGAACACTGGCCAAGTTTGCCCAAGTCATCAATGCAGCTGAGAATTAACAAACTTCAACATACATGGTTGTGCTAGAAGGAACTTTTTGCTTAATCTCCTCCTCTGATTAAATCTCTTCCCATATGACCTTCAGATATTACCCTCTCCTCTCTTTCACTTTCTCTCCTCATACTCAACTTTCATATTTCTCCATAAATAAATATAAGACAAAAAGAATGAGCTCAATCTCCTGGCACACAAATTACAGTCGTGAGATGATAAAATGTATTAAATGACTAAACTGCAAATTGTAACATGTATTGATAAAGAATGCTAAGTAAATAAGTGTATGTATTGTCAACAAAATAGCAGTAATAGATAGAATAACAACATCAAACATTTGATCTTAAAATCGTACCTTAATACTTTTGGTTTGTATGTCTCACAGCATAACAACAAAAGGCTGCTTTGGCTGAAGCTGTTGAATCGTGACAAGAACATAATGAGTCTGGTTTATTTACAAAGCTGTTGTGAATATGTATATTATGCTCACACATGCAACTTTAACATAACTAACACAGAGAAAAATGCATGGGTTAAAACAATCACAGCTAATGTAAACAGTTTGGCTATAGATGTATAGTAATAACCACTGTTTGATGTTATACCATTAGTTATATAGTGCTGTAGTGTTTTGAAATACTTCAGCAGCAGGATTTCCAGCCTCCGAATAACTGCTCCTTGGATATCGGGGCGGCCCACTATGGTTAGAAAGACCATCCTTCAAGCTGATAACGCCATCAAACCCCTGTGCTGGCAAGTATGTGCCCTGCTGTGCTGCTGATGGATACACACAGTGTATCACATATACAGCGAGTGAGTCATATTCTGGGTTTCAAGAGTGCTATCAAGAGAAGCTAAGTTTGGGAACAGTGGAGGTCTACGAGAAAAGCTGATGGGCTACAACATGCAAAATCACATCAGAGTTCTGCATGGACAGATGCAACCAATAACTGTAACCCCCCATGGCAAAGAATAGCTGATCAGGCTTGATCAAACAAAAGTTACTGCACAGTAGGTAGCGATTCAGTTTTCACAGTTACTGAAAAAAAACATTCCGCGCTTTCAAACATGGGTGTAGGAAGCATTGAAAATTATGGGTGGGACAATCTTAATGAAGGGTCTGGGGGTCCTCCCTCATGACATTTTTAGCAGAGCAGATGTCTTTTACTGTATACTGTGGTGGTTCAATACTTTTTATCTGTCCATACTAGCATGAGAAACTGGATGAGTACATTTTGTAATTTCACTGAGAGGAATTTGGTCGATTAAAGGATTTATTTTAGGAAACTGACAGGGAAACACAACTCATGTAGAACACCCACTAAAATACAAACAAGAATTGTACACAGACACATACCCATGCATGAAATTAAGAGTTCTGCATTGCTGCAAGTCCTTTAAAGGGATACTTCACCGATTTAGCATTAAGCTTTGTATCAGCAGAAACACGGTAGTATTTTTGAATGACCGTGCTTCTCTCCCTCATGTCCCCCTGAGACGAGAGATCTCTGTATTGTGGGTCTGGAAAAAATCTTCCGATGACGTAAAACGACGATTTTTGCGTCATCGGAAGATTTTTTACCCAGAGGCAATGGACTACAACCAGTAGTAGGAGCTACTTCCGCATGTTTTCAACCAGCCCACAGGGGGTTGGACTGTCGTCTTTCTCCGAAGATTGCTGAGACAATCAGCCATCTTGGGACGCTAAAGCAGCAAAGCAAATGCATTCTGGGATTTGGTGTCTTTCATCCACATGAGCCAAAAACACATGTTCTGGCTTTTCTCGGCCTAGAAGCCACCAATTTCTAAAATAATGTCACATTTCTACTACATAAGTGACCCCATTTAAAGATATATTCATCTTTCCAATGGTGAAATATCCCTTTAAGTTTGACCTATAGATGTTTAAAGCCTGTAGGCCTTGATCATTTAGGAAATGCATTGGAATTTGGCTGTGTTTTTTTACTGAGATGTTCATTTCAAATTTTTGGTTTGCAAGAGACACCAGGAACTCAGATGTCTGCTTGGACCTGTTTTTTTTATCAATACCAGAACATTGCATGACTGAACATCATGTAGTATTTACTCTAAAAAAGGCTCTCTATGTCTCACACATAACATTACACAGATACACATGCACAAAGATACAATTTGAATAGTAAATGAGGAAGACACAATTGAGATGGGACAAAATACATTAATTTACATTCTTTTACTGTGTAGTTCAATTCAACTCAACACAAACGTCTACGCTCTGAGGGAGTCGTTTTCATCACAAATGAAACCAAATTTGGCGAAGTCAAATGCCTGGAACTGCAAGTCGGAGGAAGCAAGTATGTTTCTTTGCAGCGATACATCTGCACATCTGGAAGAGAGTTAAACTTTTGAATGTGTGTGTGTCCTTGGTTATAGATCAGTCTGCACAAGTTCCTGTGAGATGAAAGTCAGTTTATTCCTGGAACCGGCCTGAACATTCCAATACATGAGATGAGTCAGCATGTGTTTGTATTTGTAAGGCTAACACAGATTGAGAGAGCTGGGGGCCTGTTTCACAAAAGCAGAATATATAAATCCAGGATAACTGATAAAGCGAGGCTTGACCTAGTCTAATCTGTGCATCCTGGCTTGAAGGCCAAGCCAGGCTGAGGAGGAGCGACTAGGTTGAGCCAGGATGAAGTAATTCAGATAGATGCGCGTCCACTGCTTTCCTCAAAAGGCCGCAAGGTCGATCACAAATTTACTGATGCCAAAATGGAGAATACGCATTGTACATACTTTATATAGAGTGAGCAGCAGCTTCTTGTGGAAGTATGATGACGTGAAACACATTATTTGTATAAAAAGAAAAGAAATACGGCGAGAGAAAGCGTAGCAGACGATCACGGACCAACCGCGTAATTAGCCTAAATATATATACTAACTGACCACTGCTCTGAATTAAAACCGTTATAATCATTCCATTCAAGGATTAAGCTACTAATCATTTGCACAAATTAACAGTTGTACTCTTTGCCTTAAAAGTAAGCAGAAGATAATGTTACTCAGGAAATTTAAAAAGATAAATTTTCTAGGCTAGAGTATGATGCGTAAATATCTCTTTCACTCTGTTCCTCCCTCTCTCTCATGGGCTAAAATATAAATGTCCTAAGTCATATTAACTTCTACTGCTCGCTTTTAATGCAAATTGTACAACTGTTCGTTTTTGCAAATGACAAGTGTCTCATTGAATGGTTTCAGTTAAGAGCAGTAGTTCATAAATGTATAATATACTATCATTCAGTCTGTCCGCTAGCCTATTATCTGCCATGCTTTTTCTCGCGTTTCTTTTATTTTTTATTTTTTATAGAGGACGAGTTTCCTTCTCTACATATTATATGCCTTGCTCCCTTGTATATATGGACATAGAAAATAAAGACACTGAAGAAATTGGACTCTAAAATCTAGAAACTATAAAGATAATTTAGTGATAAATCCCATATACACTGTAAACATGAATGGAACAGAGTATATTCATCAGTTATTTCCCCCCCCAGCAAAATATAAGGTCAAAAACCATTGAGCTGTCCTCTCCCTGTTGTTACATGAATGTACAGTAGCCTACATCACTAGATAGTTACTGGTCCAGTAAACTAAGACTATAATTTGGGAGGATTGTACAATTAGTATATGTTCTTTAAATTGTACAGTCCTCCCAAATTATAGTCCCAGTTTACTGGACAACACAAATTGTGTGCTAAGAATGCCAAATACAATGCACATGGAAGCTGAACAAACATGATCCTTCTTGTTAAAGATCTAAAACAAAATGAATCAACTAAAATAATTCAAGGAGCATTGGTCAACTATAGAAATATGCATCATTGTATGTATTGCCCTTAGTAACAGACTTCATTTAAAACACATTTGAAATTGTATCAGCCTTTTCTAATTATCTCAACAACTGTCATAATATAGCCTATTCATCAAACTTCTAACAACAATATGAACAGCAGTCTTCATACAGCAATATAACAGTAACAATGACTGTCACATGAATAATTATAAAAAAAAAAATAATGGTCACAACTTTAAATAATAACAGTACTTAAATGAACAGCAATATGCACCTGTTGTATTTTAATCCAGGCTGATAACAATAGGGTAAAACCACTGCTATGTGATCAGAAAAGGCTCCAGGATTAAATAAATCCTGGCTGTTAGCCTGGTCGGGAGCAGGCTAGCTGCACAGAATAAATCTCCATGGTGATTTATGTGCCTCCGCTTTCGTGAAACTGAGTCGATGCTAAATTCATCCAGGATTATGGGGAAATCCGGAATCCGGAAATCCCTTATCTTGGTTTTGTGAAACAGGCCCCGGGTGTGTGAAACTAAAATAAGATAAGATTCAGAATTCACCAGGCTATTTGCAAAGTCTACACAGTAGTGATCAGACGGTAAGGCCGCGGTATCAAAGTCCCGCCCATACACCCGGCCGACCAATCGGCAATCAATCACAGCTGTCATGACGTTTCACCACATTTTTATGGCATCAAATAACTAATCAATTAACAAATTATTTGAAGTGTACTTAGACTTTTGAGTTTGGCCCATGTACCATCCGCTAACATCGAGGGGGAGGGATTTATGACCTATACTGCAGCCAGCCACCAAGGTGTGAACGAGATGTTTTGGCTTCATTTACACAGTCTATGCATCAGACACCAACACCAGATACGTTGAAGAGTAATTGTAAATCATACAATGCCACAAAATTGCACTCTGTAACAGTGACAGCATTTTTTTTCTTAAAAACAGTAATCCAGTAGAGGCCACATTTATTGATATGATATTTCAATATCGATCCAGCTAACTACAATGTGCTACTTTGACAAGTGGCTCATGCTAAAGCGTCGAGGAAAATACTTTGCACATCTACAACGTGAGACAGGTGCGTCGAAAAGGGGGCAAGAGGGTCAAAACTTGGGAAGAAAACAGACTTCACAGGATGAGAGTGGACAACACCCTCAGTGACACAGCCACAGCTAGCCCCCAGCTAATGACTATGGCAAACCGAACCCAGCCAGCACAAACCCCAGCACTGGGTGCTAACAACGCTAACGGCAATAACAGAAAGTTTATTTATGGGAAACAGACCATGTCAAACCCCAGTCTGGCCGAAAATCAAGCCACAACATTGGCTATAGGGTAAACATTTTAAGGCAGTGAAATAAGCTTGATGATATATGCTGCGTTTTAGAAAGCTCATATGGGAAACAGTGAGCATAATGACATACAGTATATTAAAACTGTTGTATTTACACATTATAGTATTTTAATGGCCATGAAAGCAGACCAAGTGCAGAGTAAATACTGATTCACTGAGTGTGGTTTGTGTGCCCAATGATTAATCCTAGACGTTAAGAGTGTTTTCTAAATGTGACTCAATGGGGCTTATATTACTAAGCCAAACATTTACTGTGTTTTTCTAGTACTGATGATGTAAATGAGCACAGATGCAGTTAAGTAAATTTAAATGCACTGCTGTCTGACGCTTAGCCGTTTGAGACACATCAGCAATGGAGCACAAAACAAAGTGCAACTTCTAAATGTGATAAACTGGGCCAAGAAACTATTTCAGATATGCATGCTCTCTGTACTTTTATAGACATTAAATTGTCTTTTTCTGTTTTTCAGTTTCACCATCTCCTCATTATTTTTGCAGATTCAATGTTGTAAAGCCATTAATTATGAAAAAGGTTACTTGTAACAGGATGTTTGCTTAGCACTGATTTAGCATAACCATCTGCAAGAAATGGGTATACACTGCTGTTCAAATATTCACTGAGGAATGTCCTTGTTTTTGAAGGAAATCCACTTTTTCTTCTTTTCTGGAAATAGTACATTGATCAAAAATACATTCCTGACATTGCTAATGTGGCAAATGACTATTCTTGTTGGAAAACCATCACTCAGATGTTCCAATGGCACATTCTGCTTGCCGATCATAAATTACCTCAGTAAAAGATTTTTTATTTTTTTTATTTTTAGAAAACCCTTGCAATCATGTTGGCACAGCTGAGAAAGTGTTTTGCTGTTTAAATAAACAATAATAACTGGCCTCCTTTGGGCTCCTTGAGTAGCCTATCTGAAGCATCATAATCTGCAGGTTCGTTTATGGTCTTAAAATGGCCAGAAGCAAAAAGCTTTCTTTAGAAACTCCACAATTAATTGTTTTGAGAACGGAAGGCTATTCCATGAGAGAAATTGCCAAGAAACTAAAGATATCATACAAGGGTGTGCACTACAAACTTCATAGAGCAGCACAAACTGGCTCTATCCAGAATAGGGAGAGAAGTGGGAGGCCTCGAGGCACAACTGTCCAGGAGGATAACTAGTTAAATGACTTTAACTGTTGCACTTTTTTTTGCACTGCATTAAGCTACACACTGTTGCACATACATAGCAGCTATCTACAGTACATAGCAAGTGTCTAGCATGGGACGCTTTAGCTATGTACTCTAGCTAAAAGAGTGTTGTAGGGACAAGGACAAATTGAAAGAACGAAACTAACAGTTTTATATTAAAGAATTTGTCAGCACTTCAATATCAATACAGAGCTCTTAGCCTGCTGCTAACAGTCTAGATCCTTCAGTCAGGGTTTTTTGACATTTAATTTGTTTAATTTTTGTTCTCGCTTAAAATTATAGGCAGGCTACTTAGTAGGCCAAACCTCGGGGACCTCTTAACCTGAGACCCTTGCTGTCATCAGGTCAGCTGCTAGCTGCTATCATCCTCGTTTTTCCTGCCGCCACGGCATCACTATTTTATGAATGAAACATAGCGGAGAAACGTAAAAGTGCTGATAACTCCTCTGTATCAAAAAAGAAAGTAAGGCTCTATCTCGAGAGTTACCTCAACCTCGGTTTCGGGGGGTGAGTTTTCTAGCCTCTGCAGTATGTATGTGTGTGTGTTTTATCTAAATAACTGCACTGGGAACTGTTCCTTTGCGCTATTGCTCCAGGCTGATTTCTCCGTGCTTTGCCCGGCTGTGAAATGTGTTTGTAGTTTGACTTTCTGTCAATGATGAAAGCAAGGGGATTAGGACTCATAATAGAGGAATAAAGTCTAATGGCTCTCTAGTTTAAAGTAATGTCATTTTTATGACTCACCCAAAGACAAAGAAAGATGGTCTAAGAGAGATTTTCATTTTGTGGCCAACCTGACCAAACTTAGAAAAATGAAGGAAAAACAATCCTTATTTAGTTTGAACGTAACATAGACCATGTGGGATGGTTTTCAGGACAGGTATTTAGCTAAACCTTGAACTAAAACAAAAGTAATGGGGATAGTCACTGGAAAGCATCCTTAGAGAAGAAACAGACCAAACATATTGAATCAGTCCAAAAACAGTTTGCTTCTGGCTCTATTGATGTTGCTGTTTAGATTCACATGTAAAGTGGATCAATTTAGGCGCTCCGCCTGAATCGACCTTTGTGTAACATATAATATAATAGGCTGCAGTTTGCAATTATTTACAATTATACAACTGAGAGTGGTTACTAGAGTGGCTTTTCCACTGCACAATCAATTTAGTTAGTATTTTTCCCTCTGCACTACCTGCCGGGCTCACAGCATCATGAGGGATTCACTGCAGCCTGCTCAGCTCACATGTTTGAAAGAACTAATATGTCTCGTCATGTTGTTGGGATTGGTCACCATTATAAGAATATAAGAATGAATCGAGTCACTCTTCAGGAGAGCAGCCAACATGAAACCCTTTTATTTGTTAGTATTCACATTCAGTTGGCCTTTCTTCATCTACATTTATTTACATTTTTATTATTATTATTATTTATTATTACACATAGGAAACCATATTTTAATGGTTTGAGATAATAAATAAGAAAATAAATGAATATATAAATATATAAAAACCTCTCAAATTCATAGAAAAATGCAGTTTGAATATTATTTTTGGCTGCAAATGTAGCTTTATGATAAGACAACTAGAACATTTCATTTAATACCTTGATTTAATACACAGGTGTTCTATGCAGGTACACATGCAAATCCTCCTCATAGCTTTTGCATGACATGTTATGTAGTAAAATGTGAGTAGTGTATATTTACTGTGGTAAGATGGACTTCCCTGTGATTCAGTGGAGTGTATCAGGTGAAGAGGAAGAAAAACAAATGTGATTTTCTACATAATGCATGTTGGAGGGGATGGTGTGTAATTGTCTAGGCCACAGGGCCAGGAACAAACATCCCTGTGAGCAGCTTGGTAGCATTTCCACCCCTGGATCAGCATTGATCAAAGCAATGTCCCAAATACTACAACCCCAGCCTCTTGCAGAGGTTCAGGGGGATTTTATTTAAGCCGTAAGAGCCAGAGGTGTAACCATTCATCAATTTAAATTGATGCAAAGGGCTGTCTATATGGCTGCATTTATTTAAACAACTTAAATGAAGCCCAAACTGGGGAAATATTGTACCTGAATTCACAGTCTTACCAGCATTGGAAAGCTGAAACAGTTACGGCCCATCTGCTTCTTGCTCAACAAAAACAAACATTTTCAAGCTCCATTGTCCAATGTGGCTAATTATTTCAAGAATGTTCACATAATGATGAAAGTTAAATAAAACATGAGACATCAACAGCTATAAATTACACAGATATAGACCCATTTTGTATTTGAAAATATTTAAAACTTGCCAAGCAACAAATTCTAAAACATGAATTTGCAATGGAAGAGACTGTCTACTTCCTCTCTATGTATCTGCAACCAGCAGACTTACTATACCAGAACCAAAAATAGTTTTCCATTGACCATTTAACAAATTAAGGGCAGTTGACTATGACATTAAAGAAAGCCAGTTCAGCTCTAGCCTTCGTTATGAATGGCTCCTTTACAGATGAAATTTGACAATTGTGGGAGAACGTTTATGAAATTTGTTCACACACAAAATGTGTCTGCAATCTTGGCACGTACACAGCTGCATTGAAATAACAAATGTAACACTTGCCAGAAATAGTTATGTGTAGTTAGTCACGTTTCTTCAATTTCATTTCCCCATTGTATGATATTATTTCTTGCCATGACTTGACCCTCAATTATCTTGCTGCAAAATGATTGTGATATTTTCTCTCCTCCATTTCTTACTGTGTCCCCTTCTCATCTGCTACCTTCTTATCATGGCTGACATACAGTATAATGATAACAAGATATTGATCTTGTTCTGTGTGTAGATTCATTATTATCTACACGGTAACACAAGATCAATACATTACCATAGTTACATAATGGGTTTCCTAGGAGTTATTAATATCATTGATTGGTTATGGAGAGACATGTACTGCATGACAGCGCATTGCTCATGTGAAAATATTTATTGCCTTAATTAATGTCCTCAATGCATTTATTACCCTAATTAATTACCTCATTAATACGTCTGTTAGCTTTATTAATGACCCAATTAACAGACCTGTCTATTGTAATATTTAAAAAAGAGTATATGATAGACAGTTCATATTTACCCCTACAGTAAGGTTATCCTTATAAAGCATGTGATTAGATGTTGGGCAGTGACAGTTACCCATGTGTTGGTTGAAGTGTGTTGACAGAAATATTTGCTTAAAGTGGCTTGATTTTTGGCCATTTGAATGTAATTAGTTGTGTTAAATATATAATATTGATTATGATAGGATATTAGATGAATTTAAGTGCCTCTTCACAATCACCTGTGCCTGTTCAATGAAGACTGTACAATAATTGTGTTACTGGATGTAATCAAGACCAGTTCCAAGTGCATACTTCTACCACATGTATTGAATATAATTTCCTGTTGTGACTTCTTTGTTTCAACATAAATGTGTAGGTGAATATCACAGCAATATACTAAGATGTAGTTGGACTTTGATTGATTCTATTTTCATGAAACTATTTTCTTAACCATTACAATTCAGTGATTAATGTAGTGCTCATTATGTATCTTTCTCATGTCTCCCTTCTCTCCCAAACAAAGAGGTCAGAAATTCAGGTACAATACCATGTTGTGTAGGGCTGCTGTTAAAGCTGTATCGAAACAAATCAATGCCTAGTTCAAGATAAGGTAGAGAGAACACTTTAGACTGAGGTCTATAGATCTGTGGTGTGTTCTTTGATGGATGCAACTTCACTGTTTAGTGGGTAGATAGCTGTGGATTTTCTCCTATAGGTCTAAAGATACAAAACCTTGGAAAACATTGATATCTGACCCTAAGGGCTTGCTGGTATCCTTTGCCTCTCCTTTCTTTCCTTCCTTATTTCCCTGTTGTCATCTTTGTCAATAACAACCTGTCATGGAGGCTCATCCCTCTCTTCTGAAAATCCCATTCCCATACAACTAAAGTGCATTCGTAATTACGTTTTAAGGGAAATGTATTTTTTCACGGATTACGTTTGTCTTTCATGTATTACATACATACACGCCTAAACCAAAGAGAGGTTAGGGTGGATGGATGGGTCAAACAAACACATGACCGCTGTTTTTGTCCCATGTTGAACCAAAAGTCATCATTGACTTGTGTATAATATGTACGTATATAAATTAAGTAATAAACATACTCATTGTAACACAAACCATGATCTTTTTTTCTTAACCTGAGTACTTATTCAATTACCAAGATGGTTTTTGCAATTGTTTTTTATCAGTCATGTTTGTGATCCTGTCCAGTGACTGGATGTATATGATTTACTCAAGTTTTCATTAAATGTACAAGAAATGTAAGTGTAAGTGTAATGTAAGTAGTTTTTTTTTTTCAATTCACGACGACAACCATTTTACAACGTATGCCGGTCGCTGGAAATTGAGAATACAGCTGCATTGTGTGGGACAGTAATTTTTTTAGGCGACAGGGTTAGGAGGCTCTGCACTTGCAATGTTTAACAAGCTAATACTCTGACACCTGTGTATGAGATAATTGACAAGAGCTGTAAGAAAAAAGCTCTCTGAGTGAGAGGTTGGGAAGCGGAGGGCACGATTCAAGAGATCATCTTGATAATACAAGCATAAAAAGCCCTGTACTGTCTGTCCTGGGCTTCACATCGATGGAGTCTAATCGTCAAAGTCCTTCTCTGTTGCTTACCCCAGCTTTTGCTGATCTCTTCTTATGTAATATAACAACACCAAAGAAAAAAGAATGTCACGCTCTCAGTGCTGTTTAGGAGGCAATCTAGGTTTTACAATAATTTAACTGTGGTAAATGAGATGAATATATAGTGTTTGGATATGTGGGTGACAAATTGCGAGTTAAAATAAGATAAGTTCTACTTACAATTCTGAAAAGGTCTTGACACACCAAGGAGATTTTCAGCCATCAGTTCAAGTTGGGTGATTGTTTGGTTTTGTGTGTGTGTGTGTGTGTGTGTGTGTGTGTGTGTGTGTGTGTGTGTGTGTGTGTGTGTGTGTGTGTGTGTGTGTCACTCTCTCAGTCTCTCTGCCTGTCCATCTGTTGGTCTTTCTCTCCGTGTGCCTGATCGCGTGTCTCACTGTAGATCAGCTAAGAAGTCAAGACAGCCAAAATCACCATAAACCTGGGTGTTTTATTTTGTTTCTGGCGTCAGGTGCGGCGCTGTCCCGTGTACTGAAATCGTTAGACAAACAGACAGAAAAACATGTCACGGCCTAGTAACTCACCACATGAGGGCTAGTAACTCACCTGCAACTAAAACATTTGCAAAGATAACCTAACTGACAGCTGAAGTTAACTAAAATAGTTTCCACGTCGGCTCCATGGGAAGAAATCAACAGAAGAAATCTTTGCTCACCCATCGAAAAAAGTTTGTAGTCTGATTGCAATACATACAGTATACCTGTTTGTCCACTCACTGACTTATCAGCCTTGAGGAAACACATCATTAAATGCAGGTTGTCCACACTCAAAGTTCAGAGGGCTTAATATGGAATTGTATCAGAGAGCGAATTAACTAATGCATGTGTCGGTGATTCACTCTCTCAGATTAGTTAGGCGTTTTCCATCTAAATGGATAGAACCCATGCCTTGCCCCAGGATAGTCCTTCTATGAGGTAAGATCCAGCAGATTTCTTGTTTTTAGTTTTTCTTTTCCTGGTTGCAAGACAAAATTTCCAAAATGATCTATTATATAATTTTCATTGCCCTTGCCTAACCACTTGGTGCCGCCCTGGCTACAACACCTGCCAAAACCCCCACTTTTTTATTCTTTGTTGTGCTCCTGTTTTGTAATCTGTCCAGGTAATTTCCCTTATTCCAGAACAATTCTCATTTCTATTAAGAGAATCTTCCCAACAGTTATTTGTATTGATGAAGACACCTGACGTGCACTTTAACTAGGCCTACGTCAAGCTTTTTATGCGCATGCACACACAACCAGTGAAGTACCTAACGTTGTGCTGTACTCCCTTAGGCCACGGCAGGGAGAGCAGTATTTCTTTCTCCCCCTTGCTCACAATATCCCTCTTCCTCCCTCATTATTATTGACGATGAAACACTCCTCAACAGGGTTGTTCACTGGTCACTGCAGCAGAGTAGTGGAGGGAAAAGAGGAAAGGAGAGACACTGGTTGGTAAGGATCGAGAAAGAGAGCAAGATAGAAAGTGCTATTACAAGCGTAGTTGCTTTCAAAGTGTTTAACACACACACACACACACACACACACACACACACACACACAGGCTTGTGGGACTATCTTTGTGGGGTCCCGCGATTGACATAATGCATTCCCTAGGCCCTTACCCTAACCTTAACCATCACAACTAAATGCCTAACCTTAACCCTTACCCTCACCATAACCTAACTTATATCCCTAGTCCTAAAACCGAGTCTTAACCCTCAAACAGCCCTTTAAACTTGTGGGGTCCAGCATTTTGGCCCCACAAAGCTGTCGGGACCCCACAAGTATACTGCACTCCCGGTTTTTGGACCCCACGAATATAGTTAAACAAGCCCACACACACACACACACACACACACACACACACACACACACACACACACACACACACAGCCTCTCAGAGTGATAATAGTTCAATTACTCCATCACACTACTTTGCCTCTTCTTTTTTCTGCACTTTTCAATTCCCTCTGTCCCTTCCCTGAATTTCCTTCCTCCTCCACTTTAAATTTCCTTATACCCTCCATTTTCTCACCTATTCGTCTTACAAGCTCTGCCACTCATCTCTCCCTGTTGGTGCTTCTTTCCCTCTTCTCTCCCCTTCTAGTCCATCTACTTCTCTGGTTACATGCACTTCAGTTTTCCCAGGCTCCTCTCCACAATTCTTTTTTCCTCTGATACATTACATTTTTTCCTCTTCCACAGTGTTTATTATTCCAGATGTTTCTGTTTATTTTCCTAACCTTTTAAATTTCCATTGTTATACTTATCATCCCCCAAGCTTTTCTCCTCGACTGTTCACTTCTGTCCATGGGCTTCATTCCCATTGTGCTCTGGAAAAAAAGAACTGACTAAGGTTGTGCCTACTCAGTGCAAGTTGCAGTTGAAAAGACCATCAGTTTTTTTTGGATTGCTTAAGCACTATTTTGAAAACAGGGACCGGTTGTTCAGAACACTACACACAATTAGCACAACCCGCACCCAATTAGCAGAACACCTCAGACCTTTTGCAAAATGAAACAGTCGTGCACAAACTATACACTAATTTATAAAAAACATGTTTTGTTACCATATGAAACACAAACGTTTCATTTGACTTAATTCTGTTTGAACCAGTTACACACTGCTGTTGCTAACCTAAAACACTTTTAGCAGTTCTACTTCTCAGTGATTAGAGTACTACAAATGAAATACACAGAGAAAGTGCAACTATACAATACGTTTACCAAACACTACACAAGACCAATGCTGCAAACTGAGGAAAATATAATAAATTTCTCTCCATATACCCAAATCAGTCAATATGTCAACATGGAGAATCACAACAAAACATATCCCAGTTTTCATACAGCTACTACAGTAGTGTGCATACAGTTTTTGTCACATTTTGCAAAACATGCAAATAAGACACAACACTGGGAAATAAACCATTCACACCTATGTCAAATTGAAACTCTGCTATCAAAACCTAACAATCTGATGACAAAATGATACCCACTTCATCATATGAATACACTTTCAGATCAGCAGCAACACACTAGTCTACTTTATATAAAAAAAAGTGCAGTCTTTTGTTTTCAATGTTTTTATTCAGTTCCACAGAGGGCATGTTTTCACAACAACCAAAAAACGAAATACTGAATTCAAACTCATTACATTACAGTAGTATATTTTACAGTATAGTAAATTCAGTTAAATAAAAAATAAAACAAACAATACACTACTGTAAACACAGAAAAACACAATTGTGCGCAAGTGGGCTTATGGATCCTGCCGTCTGTTGGGGTCTGGCCACAGGATCTCATCAACATCACAAGCAATGTCTTCTCTCGCTAAGCATCGGGGGAAATATCCCCTTGTGTGCCGAATCCATCCCTGGATTGACCTCACCTCAATGTCTCCGCAGGCCTGTTCCATTGCCTGCAGAAGAGGCATACGGGCATGTGGTTGGCGGTCATATACGCGCCATCTCCAAGCGGAAAAAAAATTCCTCTATAGGATTTAGAAATGGCGAGTAAGGGGGTAAGTACACAACTTCAAATTGATCATGGTTGGTGAACTAGTTCTGGACCAGAGCAGCCCGATGGAAACTAACATTATCCCAGACAACAACAAACCTGGGCTGCTCTGGTCCATCCTGTACAACTGCATCATGAAGTGCATCTAGAAATGTGATTATGTGTTGCGCATTATAGGGACCCAGTTTGGCATGATGGTGCAGTAGCCCTCGAAGACTTATGGCAGCACACAATGTGATATTTCCCCCGCGCTGTCCCGGGACGTGCAGAATTGCCCTTGCCAATTAGATTACGTCCCCGTCGTCTGTTTTTGCTAAGGTTGAATCCAGCCTCGTCAATGTAAATACATTCATGCGGCTGGGCAGCTCCATCCATGTCCAAGATTCTCTGTAACAAAAAATACATATTGTGGATGGCTTTACTCAAAGCACACACCTACACTACTACATATACAGAACCGACCCACCCCACCACACAGGTACCTGTGTAGCTTTCTGAATGTATCTATGTGGTACTAATTCAGTGGTACATATTCATCTGTTACTGGACTGCACCCATTCTTTATTGTAAATGTAAAGGACTGAAACACTTACCTGTACGTATTCATGTCGAAGTTCTTTGACCCTGACACTGTTCCTCTCAAATGGGACCCTGTTCAATTGCTTCATGGTCATATTGTGCTTTACCAAGATGCATCTGATAGTTGTAATGCTTACTCGATTAATGTTGTTGAATACTTGCCTATCTGCAAGTATTTGTTGCTGTAGCTAATGGAGGCGGATTGCATTGTTTGCTCTGACTAGGTTCACTATGGCAAGTTCCTGCTGTTGGGTGAACAGGCGTTGGCGTCCACCCCCAGTAGGTCTTCTAGCCATTCTGTAGAAAAATGCAACCACAAATTGTTCTCGTTTGCTTCTTTTTTACAGTACTGTGTATATACTTTACTGTATTTACCATACACAGTACTGAAACATCTCAACACGTTATCACGGTATGTTTCACAAAATTACCAAAAAAAAAAGGAAAAGGAGCATTAGCCACCCTGGAATACAATACATGTGATACAGTAACGTGATATGGTACAGTACTGTAAATACTCTAGATACAGTCTGAGTAGAGAGTTAAATACATACCTGTTTTCCAGTCGGAATGTCCTTATTATGGATGAAACTGTGAAACGGCTTAGATTAGGATGGACTCTCTGCCCAGCTTCCCTCATAGTCAGGCCATGATTTATGACATGGTCCACCAAAGTTGCTCTTATGTCATCCAAAATAATGGTCCTTGCGTGGCCTCTTTGACCACGTCCTCCTCTCTCTCTCTCTCTCTCTCTCTCTCTCTCTCTCTCTCTTCCTCTGCCTCTAGCTCTCCCTGCCTCCATGCTTGCAAAATTCTCAAAATGGCTTAACTGAGGCCTTTTTGTAGCTGGCTGATTGGTGTTCAGTTTTGTAAGTAAGTATTTTCAGGTGTGTGTCTACGTCTTTTCAATTAACCAATGTGTGTTGTATTTGGAATAGATGTGTTTTCCCAATGGTACCCTGAGATTTAATTTTTGAACTAAGTGTCTTATATATGAAATAGTGTGTAGTGTCTAGGAGCAAGTGTGTTGCAGAAATGAGCAAGTGTGTTACAGAAATGCAACTAAAGTGCAAAGCAGCGCTTTTGTTTAAGGTATGGTTACACTTTGTTTAAGGTATAGTAACAACAACTTCAAGTTATGTTACTTTGGTTTAAGCATGTGTCTATAGTGTTCAAGCAACGGGCAAAAACTGTAACGGTGTTAGCTTAGCAAACAACAGACGAACATAAAATACTATGTAATGTACAGGTTACAATTACAGTAAAAAACTAAAACAAACAAAAAAAAGATTAATAAAACAACTGAAAATACAGTACAGAAAATACTAGACTTACCTGCTGCATTTTTATAGTGCTTAAACCTGATTGGTGTGTCTACAATTAAGCAATCATGTGTTTGTGTATCTGATGGCTGTGTTTCACAGATTGGCTCATAGGTGTGGTCATTTGACAGTGCTTTGGAATTGCAAGAAAGTGACATCATGATATACTTCTGTGTCTAATGTATTAAAGTGTGTTTAGTGTTTTGCAAATCACTGTGTGTATTGTTTTGCAAAAAGTGTGAGACTGACATTGTGCTTATAGTGGTGCACATCTGGGCTGATGTTTTGCTCCTTGAGTCTAAGGTTTTGATAATTGTGTAATGCTTTTGATTTCAGTGTGTAAGCAATTGGCAGAAACTGTAATTCCTTAGAGGTACATCTGTGCTTCTTACAGCCTGGACATTGGTCCACAGTTTGGAGCATCATTAATGCCAGTACTACCAGTAACTGTAACATTTTATTCACCAAAGTCACAGCTAGAATGGAGTAGGACATTTCTTTCCCTTTTCTTTTTTTTTTTAAGATTCTTATTTTTGGCTTCTATTGCCTTTATTTAGAGGAAAGGTTAAGACATGAAAGTTGGAGAGAGTGAGGGAATGACATGCCGCAAAGGGCCGCAGGTTGGAAACGAACCCGCAGCTGCTGTGACAAGGACTAAACCTCTGTACATGGGGCGCACGCTCAACCAGGTGAGCTAACCAGGCACATTACATTTAATGAAGATTTTAGTAAATCATATACATTCAGTCACTGGTCAGTTTAACAGGATTACAAACATCAGAGAGTGATTAAAAACAATTGCAAAGACCAACTTGGTAATTGAACCAGACTGACACTATCTCAGGCTAGACAAACACAAGCCAGTGAGTGTGCGTAATGCTAACACAAAGGTATTGAAAAACGAGTCTGGGATGGATTTTATAATAGAGTTGGCCTAATAAACCATATTCCTTTTAAATCATGATTTCCTCATTTTGTGCAGGGCAGAAAACACAGCTTTGAATTAGCATTTGTGCCTTTAATTTGCTTAGTTTTTTGGTGACAGAATGGACTTCAAGCAGTGACAAAATTTAATACTGGGCATAGATCCATGGGGTCAATTAAAAGACAAGGATTTTGTTTTTGCAAAAGCTAATTAATGTATTACTAATAATATGTATTAGGTGCTCTCTTGCAGAAGTAATTAAGTAAGTATAGAACGCAAGCATAGCATGATATTGTGGTGCCACAAAACACTTGAACTTATTTGGGGCGTATAGGAAGCTATCAAACACTTGCATGGTGGTATCTTTATTGTGTACTACGCTGTTGCTTGTCTACTTAATGCTGCTGTGCATTTTGGAGTCTCTGCATCAAGTGAGGCAAACTCAGTTTAGCTCTAATGCAGTTGAGATAAACATCAGCTTACTAGACTTTGACTACTGTAATAGCAGCCCCTTGGCTCATTAAAAGTATACCACACAAAATGTATTCTTTATCTTCAGCACATGACCAAAATGACAGCTATAGCAGAGCTCTCAATAAAAAGTAAACTAAAAAACTTTTTAGTGTCAGGATGTTTTGGACAACTCAGTCTACAACTTCTGCTCTGCTACAGTAGAGCACCTGCCAACATAGAGTCCTCAAAACAAGGGAGACTTGGCAGCCCCAGACATCTATCCCCCACCTATTCATCCACACACAGACACACACACACACACACACACACACACACACACACACACACAAAGCTGAAAATTTACAGTAGCTCGTAGAGTTCTTGTGAGACCGTTTCTATGAGTGGCTGTCGTCTATGTTTTCATATTCTATTTGTCAGTGTGGGTGTCAGTGTGTGATGCATAGTTTTAGCCCAACTAAAGGTAAAAAAGAAGGAACGACAACGCTTAAAATTAGGAATGAGAAATATAAACGGAGAGGAAAAGTAAGGAGCTTATCTGCTTAACTTAATGGAGAATAGTAGTGATAGCCAAATGAAGCTTTGTGAAACATTTTCTTGATTTTCTGATCCCACTAGATGGCGCTCCGGGTTTAAAGAAAAAGGCTCAAGGAATGGCGATCCACTGCACTTTGAACCCTTTGTTAAACAGAGAGCGCCATCTAGTGGGCTCATAAAATAAAGAAAATGGTTCATTGGTGGCTCACTTAATTTAAAGGCCAACTTTCAGGAGAAAAGCATATCTTGGTAGTCCTGTATTTGACAGCTCATACTACATCCTCCGGCAGCTGGACTCCGTAGGAACCTACGCCAGGATCCTGTTTGTGGACTTCAGCTCTGCCTTTAACACCATCATCCGGCTCTGCTCCAGGAGAAACTCTCCCAGCTTGGTGTGCCTGACTCCACCTGCAGGTGAATCACTGATTTCCTGTCTGACAGGAGGCAGCATGTGAAGCTGGGGAAACCCGTCTCCGACTCACAGACCATCAGCACCAGATCGCCCCAGGGCTATGTTCTTGTCATCTCTGATGGTGACGAGTCCGCCTACAGGTCGGAGGTTGACCACCTGGTGACCTGGTGCAAGCTAAACAATCTAGAGCTCAACACTCTAAAGACAGTGGAGATGGTTGTAGACTTCAGGAAGAACCCAGCCCCACCTGCCCCCATCACCCTCTGTGGCTCCACAATTGACACTGTGGAGTCATTCCGCTTCCTGGGAACTACCATCTCCCAAGATCTCAAGTGGGAGCTGAACATCAGCTCCCTCGTGAAGAAAGCACAACAGAGGATGTACTTCCTGCGGCAGCTGAAGAAATTCAACCTGCCAAAGACAATGATGATGCACTTCTACACAGCCATCATTGAGTCCATCCTCACATCCTCCATCACCATCTGGTATGCTGCTAGCACAGCCAAGGAAAAGGGCAGACTGCAGCGTGTCATTCGGTCTGCAGAGAAGGTGATTGGCTGCAATCTGCCGCCGCTCCAGGACCTGTACGCCACCAGGACACTGAAGCGTGCTGGGAAGATGTGGCCGACCACTTCCACCCCGGACACAAACTCTTTGAGACACTCCCCTCTGGCAGGAGGCTGAGGTCCATCAGGACCAAAACCTCACGTCACATGAACAGCTTTTTCCCCTCCGCCACTAGCCTTATTAACAAGGCCCGGAATCCACCCTGACACTCCACCTTCATACCACTGTTCCCTCTCTGCTGTAATGCTCTTTGCTCTTCATTTTTATTTATATCTTTATTTATTCTTTATTTTTAATTTAATACATACTTTGTACATATACTTATACTTATATTGTTTATACCTATACTTATATTGTTAAATATTCCATCTAGAGAATGTGTGACGTGCACCAACAACACCAAAACAAATTCCTTGTATGTGTTAAAAAACGTACTTGGCAATAAAACCCTTTCTGATTCTGATTCTGATGGCCAGCTGACCTTATCAGGTAAACAGACTTATTTTTGTAGCCCATATAAAGTGCACAAACGTCATGAAAACATACCAAGCTGTCTTTGCAGCCAGCGTATGCCCAGCTTGCAACAAGGAATTGTTCTTTGTGTTGGGACCATCAGAAAGTAAGAATTAAACTGATTTCAAACAAAGGATTTTCGGCCAACATGTGCTTAGAGACAAAGGGCCTGAGACAAAGAAAGGGCATGCACGTAGACTTTGCAGCCTAGAGTTCACACCTAGGTGTTACCTCCATGTGGAGGGTTCAACTGGCCAAAAACTAAAAACTACAGGCTTGTAGTTCGCACCTTCAAGAACACTCTGATCTCCCATTGGTTCCTGGGACCATAAAACAGCATGGAGCCAGGTCAGGGACCTGAGCTATAAATAGCCTGAGCACCCAAAAATCCATTGTCTTCCGTTTGCAACCCAGTTGCTGAAAGGATGCACGCAGGCGTCTGCTTTAAATAGCTTAATCTTCCCGGAAAGTGAACTATTTTGAAGTTCTGGTTAGCACCATTGGACTCTGTGAAGCGCGACCAGTGTTTCAAATCTGTAGAAGAGAACACCGTTTCTCTAGAAGAAAATCAAACAACACGAACACCGTTGTTTCTTCAAAGTTCCCCGCTGCCCTGGGGATCAACAAGCTTCTCCGCGCACCGCTGATGAGCGGCCGGATTGCGTTCTGTTTTTTCCATGGAAATCTACAGACTGATGGACAATATACAGTAAGGCTTAGTGTTCTGGACAGAGAGATTTATAACATAGTATGTTTATTAATGTGTAAAGGCTAATGTTGCCATTGTTTTGTCATTAATGTGTGATTAATCTATCTATTATTCTATTAATCTGATCAGGACCACCGTATGCCATTATTTTCTGTGAAAGCACCACTGATCAAGGTGCATGGTTGACATGTTGTGTTGATTAATGTAGCGAGATAGCTCTGTTGGTCCGTCTGTTCACAGCCCGCAAGGTGACGAGCACGCCACCCCGCCGTCCTGTGTAGATCAGCGGAGCTGTATTTATCGCCGCAAAGAATCAGCTGGTTAGCTTGTATAATGAACGTCCCCTCATTCAGACAAAATTCTCAGAGTCTGCTAACTTCACGTTAGTCCAGACCTGAGTGACTGAGAGGATGGGTCATTACCGATAATCAAGATCCAAAGTGTCTTTTCTTTCTCTAAATGTGCTTCTTTCTTCTTTTACTAATCTCTCTCACACACACATATACGAACAACTGTGCTCCTTGGAGCGTCTTTTTGTCAGCAACACGTTAGTTTGAGAGCTAACTGGCTAGCCTAGCCACGTGGCCCACTACCACCCTCTTGAGGCTAAATAGCTTTTATGCAGCTAACACATAGCCTAGCTCGAACGAGCTAACGGCTAGTCTGGGGCGTAGCCAAGCAACCCCCGGGTTTCGTCACCCCCCCTCCTCCTCGCCCTCTCTCACACACACACACACACACACACACACACACACACCGAGAGTGTCACCACATGCTGGTTTGTTTCTGCTTTTTGTTGTAGTTTGTAAAAAGGTATATAGGTTTGATGATTGAAGGATTATTGATTGACTATTGATAATTTTGAAGTTAATAAATTGTATTATACTTTAAATAGTTGTCTGTGATTGTTTGGTTCAGGGTGATGCCCCGTTTTGATTGTTTGTCAATTTGGTGGAGTTATTATACGCATATTCATAACTGTATTAATGTTGATAAAACATCTTTGATAATTTGCCAATAATTTAATCTGTAGCCCCCAATTCCCAACATTTGCTTACAGGATTTTAGATTTTTTTGTCTGAGGGGGGCTGCATTGTCAGACTTTGAAACCCTTATTCTAGATTCATGAATCTTTTATCACTTGCATTTTTTTAGGTGTCCCATTGCACATTCAGAATTCTGTCTCATCCCTCACCCTGTCAAGGCCTAGGGTGAAACAAGTCTCTTGTTTGTCTAAAAATCTAATATCTTCCTCTAAAACTCCAGTTACAGGAAATGAAAGCAGTTGGACTGGCTATTATTGTGAGATGTCTCCAAACAGCAAACCAATAACAGAACGCTACGGTTAGCATAGAAAGACCGATGCAAGTCCTCATACTGCATCACAATGAAGAAAAATGTGAATGTTACAATAACAACTTAAAGTGTTTTTTAGATTTGACACCTCTAGAGTATAGGTTAATAGTTAAGTGTCCCCATCCAACTTTCAGTGTAACAATAGCAATGAACAACGTGCGGGGACAAGTAGTAGTAGACTTTACAGAGACTGACATCAATATCAAACCCCATTTGTGTCTGAGGTGATTCATGTCTTATCTTGGACTCGTCAGAGGGGAAGTCTGGACTGCAGGACAAGATTAAAAAAACAAACATCTAAAAGTGTTGTTAAAAATGTCAACGCTTGAATTAAGGTTGGAATTTGAAGGTGTTTCTAACTAACGTTTCTAAAAACCTGCCCCCACACAAAACATTTACAGCTAAAAATACAACTTCTAAAAAAAACACCCATATGGCATTGATTCTGTGATCACAAAGTGTTACGTTTCTGATGCATGTTTTTACTTTCTATGATGTCACGATCAGACAGATGGACTAAAATATATAAAGCCACACTACCTTCATGTTCCCTGGTACCTTGGAATGCACTTTTAAAGTTCATATCAAATTGTTCAAGCCTTTTATCATGAAGCTAAATTTAGCCATGCAAGTAAACACTTGTAACAAACACATGCAACACAGTATTTAACATTACATTCAATCTGTAAATTGAAATATATGTTTTGTATTTGCCACACATAATACTGGCCTGTCAGGGCAAAAGTCTGTAGTATACCACCTGGAGTTCATGTTTACAGATAAGATGACATAGACTTTTTTTCACGGCAGACATGTTGACATAGTAGGAAAAGCACAGGTATATTCAAAACCATTTCCATTTCAGAGGCGAATTCTCTGTTTGCATGTAAACAAAGGGCACAAACGAAGGGAAATGTCTCCGTTTTTCAAAATAACCATGTACGTGTAAACAGGGCTTAAGTAGATATAATGTATACTGTTCACTGTTTTTGGTGCTGACTAGCCAAGTATACCAAGTACATTCATGATAAATACGTCCAGTGCTTTTAACCTGAAAAGTTACTATATAGCTGATGGCGCATAAGAATAGTGAATACATTGTGCTAAAAGGAGAGATGTGACATACCCTCTCTTTAATTGTCCTTGGTTGTGACAGCTGTTTTAAATGTCCCATCATTATTCCAGCACCTGTTTTCATTCAGACACTGCTGACTGATTATTCAATCGTTCTTCACATTCACGCCAAGGTTCACGGTACAAGGTTCTTTATTAATCATGTGCGCAACAATAACAGAAGTAGTTGTTGGCAATGAATATATCAGGCCTCCAACAATGCTCATTAAATAATACAGGTAGAAGACAAGTCTGAATCTAAAACAAACAAATAGCAAAGTTAAGATACAAAGTTAAGATACAGGGCTTAAATATAGACAATAATATAACAATACCATTTTTGTAGAAAGTATTGCAAATGACAAAAGAAAAAATCTAAAAAGGAATGTAGTAATGTATATTATAGCATTTACACAGTGGTGTAAACATATCTTAAGTAAAGTGTATATAAAGATAAAGTGACATTTAAAAAGGTAAAGTGACATGTGATGAGCCCAGAGTTCAAAAGTGTTATGGCTTGCGGAACAAAGCTGTCCCTGAGCCTGGTTGTGCGGGACCGGATGCTGTAGTGCTGTCTGCCGGACGGCGGAAGGCAGAACAGTTTGTGGCTGGGGTGATTTGCGTCTTTGATAATTATTTTGGCTTTCCTCCTGCACCGCTGGCTAAGGTCCCCCGTGGATGGCTGCTCTATGCCGATGATGTGCTGAGCAGTTTTCACCACCACCCTCCTTAGAGGCTTACGGTTCTGCCATACCAGGCGGTGATGCAGCCCATCAGGAAACTCTCGATAGTTTACCTGTAGAAGTTGCAGAGTATCCTGAAGTCCTGAAGTTAATCCTCCTCAGCCCACGGAGGGAGAAGATCCACTTTGGGGAGGGTCTGGCTAGTCCACACAGCATTCCAGGATGGGAGAGAAACATGCTCTGGTTTATTGCCATGTCTCACAAGCATCTTCGGCGGCGCTGCACAGAGCCCTGGTGCCCCTGCGGTAAGGAACTTGTTTTGGTGGAACATGTGTACATTCAAAAGTTGTTTTAGTCATGCAACAGAAAACTCAGATTCAACAGAGTCTCGATTTTCCCTGCAGAGATCTGAGGAGCAATTAACCACAGTCCTCATGAATCGACCAGAGTTTGAAATTCCAACACAAAGAAAGCGTAATTTAACGGACATCTGGCAGAAAAGAAGGACCTACGGCGAAATTTCCGATGGCAACGGAGCAATCCCAGAAGTTGAAGGTCGTGGATATAGACTAGGTCAATGCTGATGTAAACCCTGAGCAATCTGAATCTGCAGACTCTCTCCACCTTAGTCTCATTGATGACGATGGGGCCTTTTTCTTTTTTCTGTCGCTTCCTGTAGTCCACAATCAGCTCCTTTGTTTTGCTGACGATAGATGGAGGTTGTTGTCTTGGCACCAAGATGTCAGGGCTCTGACCTCCTCTCTGTAGGCCGTCTCTTTCGCTGGTACTGATCAGTTAATGCGTCCTGGCATGATCAGATGACAAAAGTTCCACTGAGAAGACAAGTGTAACCACGGCCTAAGGGATAAGACGCTATTGTGGTAAAGGGCCCTCATTTTTTTCTGCATTTAATGTAATCACAGTAATGACATTAATAGGGAGATGCACTTTTCATTGACTTTCAGACTTCTGTCATGTGTTTTTAAACAGGAATATGGATTAAGAAGTAATTAAACCCCTGACCTTATAGGATTGTAAGGCACAGCACCACAGACGATTGAATCATGGGAGTATTTTTCTACAATAACAAATTACACAAACAGTCCCTCAACAATCTAAGAGCACTACTAGGAAAAATGAAAATAGCTTGGCCTTTAAAAGCAATGCAGACCGAAAATCAAAGTGAGCTTAGTAACAGTAATTCCCCTAGACAAAGCCATGGGATAACATTCTAATGCATACTAATATATTACTGGCCATTTTGCCATCTTATCTCAGATATATTGCTTTGAACTTGAAATTCACTTGAGAGATAAGCATCAAATAGTCAAGTATGCTTCGTGTTTCTTAATGCAGATGAACAAGTTCAAGAGAGGGGGGGAAAGGAGAGAGCAAGTGGATGGCAGGAAATACAAAAATAAGTATGAAAAAAACAGAGCTTAGGAGACCACATGCATAGACAGTGGCAGTAAGAAAAGAAACTTGAGGAAATCCAGTCTTTTGTGTTACCTCTCTCTGCTGGCTTTTAATTAAGCCCCACTCTATTGTTTTCATATAAGTAACTGGAAAAGTAATAGTAAAATTGGATTTATACTCTGTTCTTATATTCTCCCAATTGCAGAGTTAAACACAGAGAAATGCATGTTTACCCATGGATGGTTGTAACATTTTATTCTATATACTTGCTCCAAAGTGTAAAGGGAATGTTTGCTATTTGAAAAGAAAAAAAAAAATTGAGCATCAAGAGATATAATATAAATAACGTAAGAGATATGCTAGGGGTGGAATTGAAAAAAGGCACAACCACAAAGCAGCTCAGGCAACTTTAGAATGACTGACACTTAATTAGTAAAGTGATGCAGCTGGGGAGGCATGCAGCAGGTCTGATGAGGGGACGAGCCACAGGTGTGCAGGGGACGCTGTGTCAGTAATTAAATCAATTTGAGTCCACTAAACAGGGTTGGGAAAGGATTTTAACTAGGCACTACAATTTGGTGGCTATATTGTTGAACATGCACTTAAAGTTACTATATGTAACTTTTAAATGTTTCTGAAACCGTGTAGTTTTTCATCTGATGCTGTAGCCAACATTAAATTACGTCCCCCTTCCACGACGTTCTATTCCTTTTAGTTTGTGTTGGCCTTTGTGTTGTGTTTTCCCTTGTCCCCCTGTACTTGTGTAAATCCTCCTTGGGTTTCAAGAAATATAAGTATATTACTTTGTTGGTTAAGAATCTCTTGATGCTTTGGCTCGTGACCTGGGGTGGTTTTTTTTAATATACAAATGAATTGTCTTTACAGGCTGACAGCTCAGAGGACGGGTTTTTATCGCTTGCACGATTTCACTATGGTTATAATAATAATAATAATAATATTAATAATAATAAATATTAAGCATTTGGCCAGTCGGCAACGGCCGATCTGGTCCCGAGATGGGCCGACCGACCCATCTCGGAAGTTACTCAAATTGGGACATTCAGTCAAAATCAAGCACTTGCTCTGGGGGACCGGTTGCAGCAGTGAGTAGCCGCTGCTGACGGGCAGAAAGCGCCGCCGGAGCTCTGACTGCTGTCCATCCGCGCAGCCGTCTGACGGCATCAGTATTAAATTGAGACAGTTTCATTATCGGTTAAAAACGTCTCGTTGTCATGTTAAATAGTAGTCCAGTTCAGTGTTTTGGTACAGTTGGTTTTAACGCCTGATGCGAAGTGTAGGCCTATAGGAGTACACATGAAAACCCTGAACAAGTAGCGTCTTTCTGCTGTGCCCCATTCACGTAGTGTCACGTTTTACACTATGTAGGTTAAACTCATTTCACATGTATGCATGAACTGTGGTGGTCCATTACACTGTAGTCTCAACATCACTGATCATTTTTTAACAATATAATATAGAAAACATTACACTTCATAACGTTTTGTATCCATAACATGATTGTGGTATTGTACAATTTAGCAGTAAAAGCAGTAGCCTCTGTAAGTCAATCCTACATTTTTCAACTTGGGAGCAAAACGTGCTCCTTGGGGGAAAAAAGTGACTATAAAGCCCTGTTCATGCTAATTAAACAACTGGGCCTTGAGGTCAAGTGTTGTCATATCCTGCCCATGTCCCGGATGTGAAAGCCCCCTGGACTACTGAATATAATAATATTCCATAATATTTAGTATTTTAAATTGTTACCTGCCACCAGAATTTTGTGATTTCCTTGCCATAAATATAGACATTGTTACCATAAATTGGTGCCCAAAGATTTATCAGAATGCAGGAATTGAAGTCTTTTACCCTCAACATTTTCTGGGTGAGACCAGACCCCCCTGCTTTATGTGTTCCCCAAAGGCCAATTCTGAGCACAAACGGCATCAACAGACAGTATGCGTACATTTGTTATAAACGTGTGCTCTTTAAAAAGTTGTAAGCATTGTTTGCCAGTTACTTACATTAAATGTTTAAAAATATGTTAATAAGGTACTGCTTATATTATTTCACCATCTGTACACAAATGTAATTAGTGAATGCACGTGTCCGTGGGTGGGGCTGCATGGTCATGTGGGCTGGTGTGACTACAGTGCCAGGGCTGAAGGTTTGGTCCCAGTCCGCCCCTGCTCGTGACAAAGTGACAGGGATACCGGTTTATGCATCTGTAACGTATTCTCTTAGTGTAAATTAATTATTTTCTGTCTGAGCAAAGTATTAATCGCGACTAAATGACCACCCCGTAACGTTAACTCAGGATTCTACAGTGGGCAATACAGCACCGTAAAGAAAAGATCTTTACGACAGCAGGGGTGGTAAAAACTCTACAGATTTTGTCTAAAGCGGCCGCTAGAATCAACACAAAATGAAAGTCACATATAGCCACTTTAATAGTGAAAATTTTCATACACCGTATACGATTGGTTGAAAGTGTGACGACATCATCACAGCTAAAATGTTGGTTTATTATGTCCAAACCCCACATCTGCCCTCAAAGACTCACTTTGATACAAGCCCGAGGATGTAACTCTGCTAAATCGACAAGTTCTTGAGGGCTCCCCCATGAACCTTTTGAGCCCTTTGTGAACACTCTCACAAGAGATGACATGCCTTTGAGTGTTAAAAAAAGGGTAGAGTTGTTTGTCCCTTAATATAATGCCGACAATTTAAAAAATGCTTTCATCTGATTTAATCTGACTACATTACTGTTTTGCATGATAGGAAGAAAAATGTGTTTTGTGTAAGGCTTTTAAATAAGAACAACACTGTATAAACTTAAACTACAATGAGCTACTGTTCATGATGGAGCTCTTGCCCTTTTGTCATCTGGGATTGCAGATAGAGTATATAAAGTACAATTGAAAGTATCTCTTACAATTAGTAATTTTCCACCAAACTGTGTCTGAGTTTTTTTTTACATTCAGAAAATTCATTGTATATGTTTTATTATTGCTGGCCCCTCAGATCAAGATTGTTGATTTACTAATACTGTAAGAATACTGCACATTTTCAACACATCCTCATGCCTAAACAACAGAGTATGTTGTTTGGCAATGACCATCAAAACGACATATATGACGTATATATGTAGCGCTGTAAAACTTTTAATGTTTTGAAACGGAACTACTTTTGAAAATTACTTGGATAGGTTTAGGAGAAGATCATGGTTTGGGTTAAAATAACTATTTGTTACCTAACTTTATTCATGTATGTAAGTTAAAATTGGTCAATGTTGACTTTTGGTGTTTGTTTTACCCTTCCAGCCATTCCCTCCTCCCCATGCGAACTTTCTTTATAATTCCGGCACTGACTTCCTTCTTTACTCCCGTCATAAATAATACACCCGCTAGAGGTCACCACCAAACAATAAACGTAAATAAGGGATGTAATAAGCTGCTTGCACAGACAACCTATATGGTGTTTTCAGTGAGGATGTGTTCCAATCTTTGAAAAAACAACTCCATTAAACTGGCTATTGATAGATTGTAATGAAGTTACAAATGCTGGATGCATGCTGGAGCTATTTGTTACTTCACAGAGGTTCTTTACTTACGTGACCACTTTTTGTTTAATTTAAACTGTACTCAAAAGTGAAACAATTCATCAACATTATGAGCTACCATGTGCAGATAAATAACAAACACCACCAAATTTAATCCACTTCAAATATAGACTGTAACACCAGAGCAAGTGTATAAAGTTAAATGGAGTTGAATCATAAAGAAGAGCTGTGTACTGTAAGAAAAAAAAATGGCATAGCTTGCAAATGTATAAACCCATCAAATATAAATCATTATTATTACTTTACATTAAAGTATTATACTGCAGTCTCAATATAAAGCCAATGAATCAAATCTCTGCGCTGCTGTAGACGAGTGTACACGCACACACACAAATGCACACAGCACTGATTCTACACCTGCTGCTGTCCCCCTCTGCCAGCGGTCGACTGTGTTTATATATTGATTAATATGGCTCCTACTGTAATATACTCCAGGGCATAACACAGCAGGCTGCTCTTTGGTCAAATTCTGCTGTGTGTGAGTCTTTTATGTGCATGTGTGTCTATGTTTTTATATTTACACTGATTAATAGGTCTGCTGCTGTAATACACCCTAGGCACACACAGAACACTTATCATCAATGAAAAAACTGCCCACTGTGTGTGTGTGTGTGTTTTGAGTGTGTGCCTGTGTGTTTGTATGTATGTGTGTACTTATGCTGAACACTTTAGGGGTCAAAGTGGCCATGTACTCATTAACCAAACACAATGTTGAGTCTGTTGCTGTGGCCAGAGTATCACAAGGGTTTCTGCAGGTCTTCAACACAATTACGAGGTGGGAGGATTGCAAGAAACAGCTACTTGGTTCGATATTTTACAGCCACAATGAAATGGAGGCAGATGATTACATGTATTACTTCAAATCCGTCTGTCACACACAGACGGGGGAGACTACAATATGTGATGACATTTCAATTGCGGCTAGCGCGGAAAGCGGAAGACAACACGCATCAGATATCATATTGTGTGAACAAACCCATTTGCTTCCTTTACACATTTTCCACATTCTGCCAATATATGCAATCCTCTCTTCACAGATCTCTCTGTCATAACAGTTTCACATTAGATAAGTCACAAAATAAATTGCCAATTTATAACATTGTGAAGCTGTGTGGCATTCCTGTGGCAAATCAAAATATTCATCAGTGTGGTTAATTTTAACCCAATTGAAACTAAATATCTTACTTGTAGCAAAATGTTCTTTACCATTAAGACTGAACTGTTTCTTGAATTAAGGCTGCGTCTCATTTCTCTATTTACCCTACCCCATAGCCCTTGGCCCCTTGGTTTGCGCGCTCCCGTGAGAGTAATTGCTGTCCCAATACTAGTGATGGCACCTACATCATGGTGGCAGCTGTCGCCGTGGTCATGCCCTACGTCCTGCTGTGCCCTATTACACCCTGCTACGCACTGCAATACCCGGCTTCGACTTGCTATGTCCGGCCAACGCCCTGCCACGCCCTGTTACGCCCTGCTGTGCTCTACGACACCATGAACTATTATAACTATTACAATATCTTTATTGTGACTATTATTGCCATTGTTCATCACACCCCCAACTGGCACCGTCAGACACCGCCTACCAAGAGCCTGTGTCTGTCCGAGGTTTCTTCCTAAAAGGGAGTTTTTCCTTGCCACTGTCGCACTTACGCATTCATGCATGCTCTTGGGGGAATCACTGGAATTGTTGGGTCCTTGTAAATTATATAGTGTGGTCTAGACCGACTCTATCTGTAACGTGTCCTGAGATAATTCCTTATGATTTGACACTATAAATAAAATTGAATTGAATACTCATTTTGGTCTAGGGGTAGGGCTAGGGGGAAGGGCTATATACCCCTTGACGCCAAGTAAGAACGCAAGCTTACTTGGAACAGCAAGGGCTATCCTGATTCATCGCGCAACAGGAAACATGGCTGCCAGGTCGACCAGAGAGATCCATAAATGTAAGCATTTTCGGCTTAAAGAATTGATTTAAAAATTACGACGGTCTTGTTTTGTGCTCTACACAGTCCTGTACATATATATTTGCAACCATATTTGTAATTGAAACGTTTTTAAAAATCGCTAACTTGCTATGCTAACACTAATGCTAACGCTAAAGTTAACGTTAACTTTAGCTACATTGCTTATTTGCACAACAGTCCCGCATTTCTCTGCCTTGAATAGACTCCATGCATGTCTACAGTGTAGACAACTAAACTCCATTAGCAGCGAATTTCGTTTGATATCAGTGTATAACACTACTGTCCTGTATCACACAGGGACGCCGGAGGAAACCCAGCAGCTGATCCACTTTCTGCAAACGAGCAGAAGTTTCTGCGTTCGTGTTGTAGCCATTCATTATTGTATTGGTACTGTATTATTGTAAACGTGTAATTCATTCCTGTTCATGCACCTGTACATTGTTGTTGGTTATGATACAGGACACTAATGAAGGAAAAACAGGCATCAGACTGGGGTCTGGAATTTCAGAATAGCGGTAGTTTTTTGTTTGTTTGTGGTCTTGTGTGTCTTTTTTGAGTTTTATACATTTGAGTGCCTTCTTTATATGTGTGTGACATGTAAGTTATGGTTCTGATAGTTGATAATGGTTCTGTAATATAACATATTTTTATATAATGTTTTTGCCTGTAGTGTTTACTTTATTGGGCAATAAAGACAGCTTTTTGTTAACAAAGAAAGTGTTTCTGAACATCAATGACATTCAAAACAGTGATAACTGAAACAGATATACAACACACCATGCAGTGTGTATACAAATATGTATTGCAAACAGACCTAAGTATGTATGATGATGTAACCAAGTGGCGTCCCATTTCATAGGGGTATGTTTTCATCCCTACCCCTTACCCCTTGTTTTTCTAGGGCCAAGGGCTAAGGGGTAGGGGTAATAGAGAAATGGGATTCAGCCTAAATCGCCATAGGACATAAATACAACATCTTTATACAGAGCTCCAATAGTGTGTATCCTGTGAAAATGCCTGAACTCTCCTTGTCTTAGCAGGTTGAAAAGTTTTATTTCCCGCCTACAACATTTGTTTACTTGTTATTGATGTGTCTCAAAGGCAACTACATCATTTGATACTACCACCTTATTTGACATAATGCAACAGACCCACACATAATTTGGTAACTATTCAAAATATGAAATCATGTCTCGCATGCTACGTTTGCTAATCATAAGTCACTACGCAATAACCCACAATGAAGAAGATTTCCACCAAAGCTCATCCCTTTAATGTGTATGTCTGTGTTTCTCTCCTGCATATTCTTTCCTTCTACATACACAAATAATTATGAGTCAGAGCATTTCCTCCAAACATAATTCAGTCATCAGAATGTTTTATTGGTTCGATTGTCCTTCATTCCTGTATGATATGGATTCCCCAAGCCCTGCTGTACTGTAGCTGAACCTTGCTTTTCTGTTCTATGTGGGCAGACTGTATTAATTGTTGAGACGGATGACTCAGACAAAGGAGACAGATGATGTGTTAAAGGAGAGAGGGAGGAAGAAAAAAAAGAGAGAGAGATGGCAGAGGGAGAGAGCTGACAGAGAGGGCATTTAACACTGTTTGGTCAGCAGTTTGTTCAGAATGATGTGTTTTTCAGCCAAGTGGTTCAGCTGATAATTGTCAGACATCCAGGTGGAAGCAGATGGTGTGAATCAGCCAGGACGGAAAAATGTGGCACTGTGACACAGACACCGGACATGGCACAGGCATCTATTCACTCCTTTTAGTCAAATTTTTAAAATGTTTTGCTTATTAGTTTAGTCGCTTTCTGCATTGAATTTCCTTATCTTCAACAAGATGTCCTCTATTTCCAAAAAGCAATCACATCTCCAAAATGTCAACTCATCTATGCCATTATAACAACCTCCATTCAGGTGTTAAAGACTTAATTACATTTCAAATGAACGAGACAATATGACTTGCACGTAAAAAAAGAACCATGTACTGTGGTTAATTAGTTTTTTTGATCACAGTCCAGAAGACTTATCACCCTGTTAGCCAGTGCAGTTACTTCCTAACCCTTGGTCAAATAGATTTTGGAGACAATGTAATTGGCCAACCCAGGGACTACACTCACCAAGGGGCCCAATTAAGCAGCCTATAAGATCAAAGCCTACCTTTTTAACCTTAAATTTAATATTTCAGTTTTTTTTGTAATGATTTTAAACACTCATTATTGTAATCTGTTAGGCTGAAAAATAAATGAAAAATAAAAGAAATTCTGTACCTCTCTATTCAGATACGATTCAGATAGGTCTATTACTTCTAACATTTAGCTTTTTACTGTTTACTGCTTTTTGGCATTTTTTGGCCTTTATTTGACAGGACAGCTGAATACACGAAAGGGGAGAGAGAGGGGGGAATGACATGCAGCAAAAGGCCGCAGGTCGGAGTAGAACCTGGACCCGCTGCATCAAGGAGTAAACCTCTATATATGGGCGCACTCTACCAACTGAGCTATCTGGGTACCCTGTTAACTGCTTTTTTACTGTTTACGTATTTATTATTATATCTTGCTTTCTTTTTCACTGATGCCTTTATTGAATGATCTCCTTTGCTAATGTAATGCTGCAATTTCACCGCTGTAGTTAAATAGAAAAGACCAGTGACAGCCGGGATGGGTGTGGTGATCCTGATGTACTGTAGGTGTTTTCTGAATAATCTGCTGGTTCTGCAGCAGAACGTGTGACTGGTAGACAAATCTATTCCCCATTAACTAGAAACTCTGAACAGGATGCACAGACTGACGGTCATTATAACATACAGATATAATCTGGTCATTATAATGTTATACAGATATCATCGGAGAAAAATATGAGTTAATATTTTTCTCCGATGATATCTGTATGACATAATGACTGTGACTATATATATATATATATATATATATACATACAGTGGGGAGAACAAGTATTTGATACACTGCCGATTTTGCAGGTTTTCCTACTTACAAAGCATGTAGAAGTCTGTAATTTTTATCATAGGTACTCTTCAACTGTGAGAGACGGACTCTAAAACAAAAATCCAGAAAATCACATTGTATGCTTTTTAAATAATGAATTTGAATTTTATTGCATGACATAAGTATTTGATCACCTACCAACCAGTAAGAATTCCGGCTCTCACAGACCTTTTCTTTAAGGTCCTGTTCATTACCTGTATTAAGTGCACCTGTTTGAACTTGTTATCTGTATAAAAGACACCTGTCTACACACTCAATCAAACAGACTCCAACCTCCCCACAATGGCCAAGACCAGAGAGCTGTGTAAGGACATCAGGGATACAATTGTAGACCTGCACAAGGCTGGGATGCGCTACAGGACAATAGGAAAGCAGCTTGGTGAGAAGGCAACAACTGTTGGCGCAATTATTAGAAAATGGAAGAAGTTCAAGATGACGGTCAGTCTCCCTCGGTCTGGGGCTCCATGCAAGATCTCACCTCGTGGGGCATCAATGATCATGAGGAAGGTGAGGAATCAGCCCAGAACTACACGGCAGGACCTGGTCAATGACCTGAAGAGAGCTGGGACCACAGTCTCAAAGAAAACCATTAGTAACATACTATGCCATCATGGATTAAAATCCTGCAGCGCACGTAAGGTCCCCCTGCTCAAGCCAGCGCATGTCCAGGCCTGTCTGAAGTTTGTCAATGACCATCTGGATGATCCAGAGGAGGAATGGGAGAAGGTCATGTGGACTGATGAGACAAAAAATAGAGCTTTTTGGTCTAAACTCCACTCGCCGTGTTTTGAGGAAGAAGAAGGATGAGTACAACCCCAAGAACACCATCCCAACCATGAAGCATGGAGGTGGAAACATTATTCTTTGGGGATGCTTTTCTGCAAAGGGGACAGGACGACTGCACTGTATTGAGGAGAGGATGGATGGGGCCATGTATCACGAGATCTTGGCCAACAACCTCCTTCCCTCAGTAAGAGCATTGAAGATGGGTCGTAGCTGGGTCTTCCAGCATGACAACGACCCGAAACACACAGCCAGGGCAACTAAGGAGTGGCTCCGTAAGAAGCATCTCAAGGTCCTGGAGTGGCCTAGCCAGTCTCCAGACCTGAACCCAATAAAAAATATTTGGAGGGAGCTGAAAGTCCATATTGCCCAGCGACAGCCCCGAAACTTGAAGGATCTGGAGAAGGTCTGTATGTAGGAGTGGGCCAAAATCCCTGCTGCAGTGTGTGCAAACCTGGTCAAGAACTACAGGAAACGTATGATCTCTGTAATTGCAAACAAAAGTGTCTGTACCAAATATTAAGTTCTGTTTTTCTGATATATCAAATGCTTATGTCAAGCAATAAAATGCAAATTAATTACTTAAAAATAATACAATGTGATTTTCTGGATTTTTGTTTTAGATTCCGTCTCTCACAGTTGAAGAGTCCATCCATCTTCATCCGCTTATCCGGGGTCGGGTCGCGGGGGTAGCAGCTCCAGCAGGGGACCCCAAACTTCCCTTTCCTGGGCCACATTAACCAGCTCCGACTGGGGGATCCCGAGGCGTTCCCAGGCCAGGTTAGAGATATAATCCCTCCACCTAGTCCTGGGTCTCCCCCGAGGCCTCCTCCCAGCTGGACGTGCCTGGAACACCTCCCTAGGGAGGCGCCCAGGGGACATCCTTACCAGATGCCCGAACCACCTCAACTGGCTCCTTCGACGCAAAGGAGCAGCGGCTCTACTCCGAGCTCCTCACGGATAACTGAGCTTCTCACCCTATCTCTAAGGGAAACGCCAGCTACCCTCCTGAGGAAACCCATTTCGGCCGCAGTTGAAGAGTACCTATTATAAAAATTACAGACTTCTACATGCTTTGTAAGTAGGAAAACCTGCAAAATCGGCAGTGTATCAAATACTTGTTCTCCCCAGTGTATATATATATATATATATATATATATATATATATATATATATATATATATATACTGCACTACAAAGGCTAAGTGCAGTAACTACGCAAACAAAGAAACTGAGAAAAAGACCTTTAAAGTTTTTATACCAGCCAGTCAAACATGTTATGGGTAGATTAGTGGTAATGCATTTATTTAAAGCCTTCTTATGAAGACATTTTTTATAGATAAAAAACATGACCACTGATGTGACTTTTGACCCCTAAAATGCAGATACTGCACTCTGCCTTTGGATGACCTTAAACAACTAAAACACTATTGCAAAGGCAAAGTGCAGTATCTACAAAGTCAATGTGTTCATGCAACTTTCTTGTTGTGTTTCCTACATGTTTCTTTTTGTTTAAATAGCTTTAATAGTTTTATTGATGTTTGCAAGTTGTAATGTTGAAATTGCTCACTAGTAAGGCTCGTGATTAAGAATAATCTTTCACCACAAAGATAATTTACTCAGTAAGAAATTGACTTTAAAGAAATCGTCTTCATTATCATAAATTCCCTAAGCATCATTACCATTTTACACAATAAATAAATATTGATATGTTGGGTTTCATTAACATTTTAATTTTAATTAATTAATTAAAGTATCCTAATCAAGTAACCTATTCCACTTTTTTATATTTTAAAATGACCATAAATACTTTCCTTGAATTAGAGGTCAAAGAGATCTTAAGGTAATATGTATGCTTCTTGCCTTTGTAGCCTTATTCTCAGATTTGAGAATTTCATGCTGTCTACTCTCATTAAGCTATAAACATCATTAAAATAGAGTAATCATATGTATTCTTAGCTATCTGTGACTGATCGAAAACACTGATTGGCAAGATGGACACTGACAATGGAAAAGCAGATCATAGGCTAATGCTTAAACTAATATGACACCAACACAAGTTAAATTGCCCAGTTGTATTTAATTAATGTATTATTTAACTAAAAGCTATAATTATACAGCATCCGTCTTGTCATGGGGTTGCCAATTTAAGGCTGACTTGGCATGGTTTTTACCATGTTTTTTTTTCACTTTAACATCAGCAGGGTTCGAGTTATAATCTGAGCTTCGTGAGGGTCTCTAATATAGCTTACTAACTAACGTTACCGGTGGAGATAAACAAATAAATTGGGGCTCAGATTGTGACGACACACTTTGAGCATGAGACAAGATGAAAAGATATTTTAACAGTATTATGAATAAATATTCATGCTGAAATATATCAGTGGGGGGGTCTGGGGGTCTGGAGACATTTTCTGCACCAATTTATGGTGGAAATGTCTTTATTTATATGAAGGGAGGCAGGTGACAATTCAAAATATAACAGAATATAATGCAGTAATCAGCAGCTTGTTGTTTTAGCTTAAGTTACTTTTTTGGACAATGCACATTTGTTTCTTCTATATTTCAATTGATAACTGACATTGGCAAGCTACTTTCGGCACATGGCTGCTTGAAAGGCATCTGAGCCTCTCTTCTCCTTGCTCTCTTTCCGCCGACAGAGATTAGCGGGCAGGTGAGAACGGGAACAGGTGAGTGTCACGTAGCGCCCAGAGAACCCGATGTGGAGAGGGCAGAGGAGAGTACCGGTAGCTGTTACATCAGGCTCTTGTCTGATCAAATGCCTGCGATTCATTGATTTGCAGTATATAAAGAGTTATGATGAAGTTGATGCTCAATAAAGCCAATAATATTCTATTTCAATCACGTGATCTAACATGGTTTGCAAATAGGGGATAGTAACGGATTAACGGAAGCGGATTTGACAGCTTTTTTTTCTGGTGCTGCCCGGTGCCCTCGTCCATGAGGATTATCGGATTATCATTAAGTTGTCAGAGTGGATATTGCATTCAAGTTAGCAGGTAGGCTAAAATGTTTCTAATATATGTATTGTTAACAGTGTATGATTGTTAGCAGCTGGCTGGCCAGTAACTTAGGTTGCTAGTATGATTATAAAGTAGTCATTTGCCTTGCTAGGTGTTTTGCTATCTTCTTTACCCTCTGGATATTTGTGTTTTAATGCGAGTTCAACCATCATTTTGTCTCGGGATTGTGCCATGGTGTTGTCTCATGCTGTTCTAGCTGGTTGGCTTGTTGGTTCTGTGTGAGGGAGTGTTACGATCTGGACAAACAGTATTACAATGTCCTTCGGGAGAAGGCTACCAAGCCAGACCGCAGTTTCTGCAGTGTCAAACCCAGGAAAACAACCCCAGAACGCGGTAACTTCACTTACTGCAGTTTGCCTTGGTATTAGCTTGGATTTTGTAGTTACTGCAATGTTGACACACTTGTTTCTCTGAAACGGGACATAATTGAACCCAGGTACTTTTTCACAAGACAGAACACATGTCATAAAGCCCATTAGAAGTCTTAACTCATTTTATCAACTTGGTGATCATATCTTAATGTGGTTTTAGAGCTTGTTAGGCAATGTTAGTCCTGCTGCTCCCATCGTCAGCCAGGTAATATTTTTTTTACTAAAGCAGTATATGAAATCAGATGTATTACCTACCATCAGTTAGTTGTTTTGTGTTATTTAAGATATTTATAAAATATCTGATCATGTCAGACGTAATTATTCCAGTCATTTTTTAAACAATGCAATTATCCGTTTCAGCCACCAGGGGGGAAGCTCCCCCTGCCCCCCAGCAAACTCATGGGTCAGACCCATCTGGTAGCGAAGGAGGCCCGAGACTAAGAGCTACATGGAAAAATATGCACCAAACAAGCCACTTTGAAATGTTGCTGTTTCATGAATACAAAAGTTGGGTGACCCCCCCCTCCTCTGGACTGAAAAATGTTGGATGACCCTCCCCTCAGCAAAGAATAAAAAGACATGACCCTCCCTTATTTTCCTCCAGTGGTCCATTCCATAAATACCGAATGGTCCCTAATGTATTTCAGTGGGAAGCATATTTCGTGGTCACAGCACGAAAATGGTGGGGAGTAGTATAAAAAGCCGAAAATCTGCGTCGGGAAGCTGGTTGGGGTGGTGGATGGGTCAAACAACACAGGACTTTCACCCGGGCGAGCGTCCCGAGTGTGGTGTTTTGTTTCCCGTAGTCTTCCTAATCACAACCGTCCCGTTATTGTCGCGCGTCCCCATTGGCCGTCTCCCGGCGTGTGGCGTCCTTTCCCTGTAGTGTTTTTCCTAAACCCAACTCCGCCATCCCGTTATTGTGGCGTGTCCCCCGCGGCCGTCTCCCGGCGTGTGAGGCGCCCTTTCCCTGTGATGTTTTTCCTAAACCCAACTTCCACCATCCCGTTATTGTGGCACGTCCCCAGCGGCCGTCTCCCACCGTGTGAGGTGCCCTTTCCCCGTAGTGTTTTTCCTAAACCCAACCTCCGCCATCCCGTTATTGTAGCGCGTCCCCCGCAGCCGACTCCCGGCGTGTGAGGCGTCCTTTTTGACCGTCTCCCGGCGTGGCATCCTTTCCCCGTAGTCGCGTCTCCAGCGGCTGCCTTGCAGCCGCCTCCCGGCTTATGGGGCGTCCTTTTCGGGCGTCTCCCGGCGTGTGAGGCATCCTTTCCCCGTAGGGTATTTCGTGCTAGCCACCACGTAAAAAACAAGAAAAACGTCCCCGTGAACACGTATCAAAAGATTAAAAATAACGTGACATTTACACAAACTGCCGTGAGACTGGGTTGCTTTCTTTGTGTTGGAATTTCAGTGTATTTTTGAGGACTATGGTTAACTGCTCCTCAGAACTCTGCAGGGTAAATCCAGACAGCTAGCTGTCTGTCCAATCTGTGGTTTCCGTCGCACAACTAAAACAACCTTTGAACGTATACATGTTCCAACAAAACAAGTTACTTTCCGAGGCTGTTTTGCTACTGTGGCTCTGTCGGGCACTTAGTGATGCCCATGATGATTGTGATTGCTTTAAAGAAATGCCAATAAATCAAAGCACGTTTTTCTCCCATCCCGGAATGCTGCATCTGGCAACGTTTAGCTGTAAAGTTGCTGTTGATAATTTTTTGCAAAGATTTGAACGTTTCAGATCCATGCATCAGTGCTTTTCGTCCAAACAAGATACGTATATTGTGTACTGTAGTGCTGCCTTCTTTAAAATCACTCTGTTGTTAATGTGCCTCTAAACAAGCTAAACACTGGCATAATATGTGGTGATACATCACGTTATGGTGTAACACATGCATGCTCAAGTATGTCTGGTAGAAATAGTACCTCCTGTTTGTGAATACACCATTATTAAAGGTGACACTTTTCTGACAAACTTGGTAATTCAGACTTCCGTCTTCGAAATGAATTAAAATGGCAAACAGCTATGCAAAGTGTGTCTTAAGGTCATGTTGGCTTCTTGTGTTTTAGGAGTCACTCCCAGTGAGTCCCATGGCTCATGCAGTGTGTTCCTTTGTTGTATCAATTATGCCCGAAGTCGCTCAAGGAGAGACTTTGATATATGGCTCCCTAGTTGGTACTGTGCAGCTCCTGATGCTTTATGTATGTGTGTGTGTGTGTGTTTGTGTGTGTGTGTGTGTGTGTTTGTGTGTCTGTGTTCAAAACCAAAACACAGGGAAAGTGTGTGCCACCTGGTTTATCATTTGCAGCCCACACACATACAAAATCTAATCTGACATTAGAGATATATATCAGAAGTTAAGGTTTTCATATAACACAGAGAGATATTTGTATTACGGACCAAATAAAACAGCTGTGCACACTGGTATAGATGTTTCTGTGTGTGTCTATAAGGGGGATGATATATGTCTCCTGTGCGAAAGGTTAAAATACAACATGTGAATCTTAAGTCAGGGGCAAAGGTTTGTTGAGTTACTGTCTGGTACAGAGCAGCAATTTGCACCAAAGAAAATAGATGCCACTTTTGTAGTACTTAGTGTTTGTAGAACTCAGATGTTCAGCAGTTCCATGGGTCCTGCAAACTATGGTGAAAGTGCTGTCGGAATGAGGTCATTTAGGACACGTTTCTGAGACGCTGTGATTAAGCGTTGGAGTTGCAGAGTTTGTTGATGATGGGGGCTGAAAATAGGAGGTGACAGCAGAATGAGGTGTGTATCTTAAAAGAGTAGTTAATGTTTAATGGAGCTGTGAATGATGGCAACAAATGATCAAATATTTCTATTTGGAGATGAATGTTGTTACACAGAACTCTAAACCCTGTAACACAATATGCATTTTGCAGTGACGAATAGATGTTTGAATGCACATTTTCCATTATGTAACATTTATATTTCTATTTTGACAGACTATATGGCATATTAAAAGGAATGGACAGCTACTACTCTTGCATTGCCAGACCTTCCTCCACAGCCTCGGGAAGGAAGTTGTTTTGGTGGAACATGTGTACGTTCAAAGGTTGTTTCAGTCGTGCAACAGAAAACTCAGATTGGACAGATAGTCTAGCTAGCTGTCTGGATTTATCCTGCAGAGATCTGAGAAGCTGTTAACCATAGTCCTCGATAAATCGACCAGAGTTTAAAATGCCAACCCAAAGAACATGGAAGGTGACGGACATCCGGCCGAAAATTAGGGAAATCCGGCGGATCTTCTGGCGGCACTGGAGCAACCCCCTAAATGAATCGTTTTTGATATAGACTACACAGTCACAATTAACATAATAGAGGTCAAGAAGGGACACTGGAAGTCAATAATTATGTCATTTTATTTTGATCTAGTTTATATTATATATATATAAACATGTGCTATGATGTGTTTTTCTTTCTCTTCTTTTTACTTTTTCTTTATGTTATGCCATTTTATGTTATTGTAATTGTACTTTGTACATATGTGTGAAGATGTATGTGTCACGGGGCGGAAGTAGATTTTATTTAAGCATGTTTTTATTTGGAGTTGCTGTGTTTTTACTATTTGCTGTGTTTTATATTGCATGCTTTTATTTTGAAACGTGTGGTGTGTGTTTTTAAATGTTGTTTTACTTCCGCCATCGGACACATTAGTAATTAGGATTTAAGGACTTGCACCTGGGAGCCAGAGCATGGGTTGACTGGTTTTTACACATAAAAAGGGCAGAACAGCAACAGAGCAGCGAAGAAGCACATGGGAAAAAGGAGGACACTGAGAGCATGAGCGGCGAGGGAGGACGTAGAGCACAACAGACAGAGAGGAGCAGACAGAGGACACAGAAGCATGATGCAGGACACAGAGACCGGGACGCCAGTGAGAACAGCATCGTCCCTGGTCCAGAGGAGGCCTGAGAGTACACCGAGAAAACTCAAACACCAATCGCTAGTGGCAACGGTGGGAGAAGGTGGTTTAAGACCGGTGTTTGTTGTGTGTAGTGTACAAAGCTGTGGCACTTTTAAAAGACATTTGACTGGCCCTGAGTTCTCCTTTACAGGCTATGCCCAAGGAGAGGAGCCAAACGACAAAGAAGCTGGTTGCCAGCGGAGACCTGTGGACATTTTAACCTCCCACTCCTGTTCTGCTGTACCATTTTTAGCTTGATTTTAGTTGGTTGTGCTTTTGCTTTTACATTCTTTTAAGGAGGAATTTTAATTGTTTTATTCTCTTTTTAAATAAATCTGTTATCCTTAAACTGGTTTTTACTCACTGTTTTAAACACCACTGGTTTTACTGCTCTCCCCCGATATCAAGGACCTGTTTTTAATCTTTTATCTCAAATAAATTGTTTGTTGTAGTTTTAAGAGGTCCTAGGCCTCAAGCCAAAACCTAGGTGGCGTTGTCGGCCCCTCTACGCAACTTTATATTCACGCACCCCCGTCCCTTCTTACATTTGTACAATAAATACAGTTTTAAAAAGCAGTAACATAGTCGCGGAATAGCAAAAATCAATCTGAGAGCTGTGAGGTCAAACTGGGCACGGAATGAGTTAATTGATAATGAACAGAAACTGTAACAATAAGGAGCATAACAATAGCCAGGTCTCAATTAACGCCGTGATCACGCAAATACAATCCACTTCACATAACGGCCAGGGTGAAAAACATAAAATCAAAAGGCTGATTCAGCTATGTAATACGCAGTTTATTACGATCTCTTGTGCTCTCTCTCTCCTTCAACAGTACTCTCCGCATAAATCCCCTTTATGCCCTTTTCTATTTCCTCTGGAACCTATTCACGCCTCTGGCAGAAGATTGACAATTGCTCCTTGGGCATTTTCCTCTTTATTTTAACCACAAATCAAAGTAGTAGGAAAGGCTAAACTGAAAGGTAACAATGTGACATTTGGGACTTAATAAGGGGCGATAAATTAAAAAATTGTACTGTACATGCACAAGCTCTCACATTTGTGCCGTGAGTCTTTATCTGTTTAACAACACGGTGAAAGAATATTGGCCAAAGCATAAAAAACTAGATTAACAATCAATAAGTGTGATTTATTTTGTCCTTCGCTCTCTTTCATCTCTTTTCTACATTGCTTTTCATGCTAGAATTTCTCCTCTCTTTTATTCCTTCACTCAATCATTGCTTATTGCCCAAAGGCAAAGTCTATTCCATAATATCTTTCTACTGTAAATTTCATAATTACACAAGTCATTTCTATTAGCAAACACATTTTGTAGGAAACATAGATTGGAGATTGCTTTTTTTCTCAAGATAATGGGAAAAAAAAACATTAGCAGTTAACATATTAGACATATAGACATAACGTATAATAATTCATTCTAATTTAATTTAGTTTTTCCTGTATTTGTATGTTAACTATTCCTGAAGAATCCTGAAGCTGTTCCTGCCATCAGGGATCAACACACTAATGTATGTCATGAAATATGTAACAGAAAACATATCTCACGATTAGCCTTAATGCCTTTTTAAGGTGCTATAGTTTTATAATGTTCATTATTTCAGTGCTATTAAAGGTCAAATGGGGCATAAAATCAAACAATGTTCCTGTGACGTTAAAACTGCACACACGTATATTAAGTCACCTCAAATGTCTTTGTTATTGTTTTTGTGTGTGTGTGTGTGTGTGTGTGTGTGTGTTTCTGTATTGCTGTGGGGTCATCTGTCTCATGGTTCGATGGGGGGGTCCAAAATTCTTATTCAGATCTAGGGATCATCCCTGGAGAGCTGGGAGGCCTGTGTGTGTGTGTGTTCTTGTTTAACTATATTCGTGGGATCCAAAAACCGGGAATACAGTATACTTGCGGGGTCTGAACAGCTTTGTGGGGCCAAAATGCTGGACCCCACAACTTTTAAAGGGCTGTTTGAGGGTTAAGACTTGGTTTTAGGATTAGGGTTAGAATTAGGTTATGGTTAGGGTAAGGGTTAAGGTTAGGCATTTAGTTGTGATGGTTAAGGTTAGGGTAAGGGGCTAGGGAATGCATTATGTCAATGACGGGTCCCCACAAAGATAGTGCCACGCACTATGTGTGTGTGTGTGTGTGTGTGTGTGTGTGTGTGTGTGTGTGTGTTCTGACCCCAGTGAACCAGGGACAAACTAATATGACAAAGAGAGCGAGGCTGAGAGGCAAATAAAGTAAATAATCAAAGGGAGAAAATTAAAACAGGAAAATACAGAAATAAAAAGTAAAGTGGGAAAGAAACAGCTGATAAATAATAGAACACAAAACACAATTATGATACAGCCCTTTAGTGTGTTTCTGGGGCAGGAAGAGAAAGAAGCAGATGAGCACAGAAAGAAGATGACGAAGAAGGAGACAAAGACACATCGTAGCATTTCCAATGTGGAAAAAAATATTTTTGTTTGCATAATGACTTGAGTGCTTCCGGTGCAAATATAAAGTGCATAGAGTGTGTGTGTGTGTGTGTGTGTGTGTGTGTGTGTGTGTGTGTGTGTGTGTGTGGGTGGGTGGGTGTGTGGGAGAGACCCAGAGCACAAAGTCAAAATACATTCTTTCTCCTTCTATGGTGCTCTACACCTCCTCTTGCATGACCATTTTTTAATATTGTTTTTATTGCATTTCTGCTTTATTGAACATTATAGCTGAATATGATATGCACAGGGAGTAATAAAAGATAAGAAACAGGCCTGAGATAGAGAAAGAGGAAACAGTGGAAAAAGAAGCAGTGAGGTGGTAACAATTTATTTTGCAATTGTTTAAATTTTGATGTTATGCTGTTGCTGTCTTTCAGAGGGAAATGCTATTCTTCTCTGGCTCCCACAACAGTCAGGTTCAGCTACAGAACAGCAGCCGATTCAGTGGCTTACAGGTCAGCATCTCTACATCAACAGTTCAAGTGTCTCTCCCTCTGACTGTGATGCTGTGCTATTAAAGACAGAGAAGTCAGAGAGCTCCCAACACACTCCACAGCTGTCTCCAGCCTGGAGAAACTCTGTTAAGGGAGCTGGGTATTTTATTTGTGCAAGCAGCAGCTGAGGTGGGCATAGTACATTGTTCAAAGATTAAACTTTAAATGACATGCAAGTCATGACCTACAATGCTGTACTCCTAACAGCTAAAAGGCAGTGGCGGATTTAGCATTTTGGGGGCCCAAGGCGACACACAGGCATGAGGCCCTCCCCATGTCTTGTTCTCCACCTTTTTCAATCCTTATTTAACGCTTTTCAAAACAAACACAAGACATAGTGTGCCGCCATTTGGGGATTTTACAACGCCACTGGATAACTCGCTGCCTCCAGTTCTTTTAGTGAGTTAGGCGACATAGGGAAGCGGTCTTGGTCACAGCAGTAGAGGTATGAAGCGTTTGCCACCCACATGAACACACACAGATATTGCTCCACCATGCTGAACTTTTGGCCGTAACGTCGGGCAGCAGGAGACGCTTTAAAAAATGCTTTGCTTTTTTTGAAAAGGCGTGTTGTTAGGCGCGGCGAGGTGAAACCAGCTCTATGACGATGAGTTCCCTCATGCAATGATGATTTCTCTTATTCTTCTTTTTAAATTATTTTTATTTATTTATTAGGCATTATGCCTTCATTGATAGGACAGCTGAAGACATGAAAGGGGAGTGAGAGGGGGAATGACATGCAGCAAAGGGCTGCAGGTCGGAATCAAACCCACAACCGCTGCGGCAAGGACTAAGCCTCTGTACATGGGGTGCTACCCAGGTGCCCCATTATTGCCCTTATTCTGGTAGTACAGGGCCCAAACCATGACGAAAAGCCCCAGGCCAAAAACTAAAGTACGTTGACGTGGTTATCCACAGTGATACAGTTGTTATGCTATTGTGCTAACAAACTATTTATTATTTACACCTCTGCCAGATACGGAGCAACATTAGCATCTGTTTGGAATTTGTTTCTGATATTCTGAGGATACAAATGTTAATCCTCTTGTTGCTTTGTTTTGGTTTGAATGAACTCCAGAAAAAAAGATATAAGTCTTAATCCACAGATGCTCTACTACTGTATGTTCACTTGTTACCTGCTAACTGACGACAGTAAATGTTTATCAGAACCTGTTTTTGTGTGGCTGAAAACAGCTACCTGCTGTGACTGCAAACTATGTTGATGAGAGTGCAATCCCCCTCTTCCTCTCTTTTTCCTCCATCGGAGTTGGATGGGGCCCTCTGAAATGAAGGATATTAAAGTGAGATAAAGAGACAGACTGGATAGAGGGAGGAACAGGGTAGAGAAGGGTAGAGAGGTGTTGGAGAAGGGCCAGCGGGGACATGCTATAGTGAGGGAAGGGACAGTTAGATACATTGTTATAGTTATGGAGGATGGATGGACGTCTGGGGAAGAATTGAAAAGTATAGCGGGACTAGATGGCAAAAATAATCAGAAGGGCATATGATAAATTGATATGATTGTTGAGAAATGTCAAAGGGATTCTAAAAAAAAGGACAGGCAGCTAATGGAAAGAAAAAAGAGTGGTCAAAACAAAAGGATTAACTATAAAAAGGCATTCTTTCTCTAGAATACATGTTTAAGAGCTACACTGAATAAGAGACTTTACTTATAGAAGAGCAAACATCTTATCTGCCACATGTGCCTTATCTGCATCTGTTTGGATCTGAGAGCCAAAAAACACACCTGCAATTACGCCATAGGTGACGCCAAAGTAAACAAAACGGAGATTTTGGAGATTGTAACGTTAACTACTTGCAGGGCAAACTAGCAGTGAGCAAGCTGGGCTGCTAACCAGGTAATACATTGGGGACATTTTCATCTACTGCTTTCTCAAGACTAATTGCAAGTTATGACTATGACCATGACTTTGCATCTCTGTTTTTGACACACTTCACACTGCAGATCGGGGTAATATCAGATTGGAAGGTGCAACACAGCTAAAATCACAGCTGCTTCTCTTTTCTCAAAGGTCAGTGGTGTCAAGACAGCTTTTCTTTGGTTAAGGCTGCAAATTTGCATCACCCAAGGTAGGACTTCACGCAAAAGCTCTACTAGGACTGACTCATTTCTAAACTAAACCAAACATCTTTGCTGTTGTGTAGAGCTGGGAAGGTGCAGAGTTGGCTGGTACAGTTTAGAGGATATTTCTGGTTATTTTCAACTGTGCCGTCTTCGGTATTGCTCTATACACTGACAGCCAGCTAAACGCTCTCCTAACATCAAGACTCTGAAGACAGTCGTTCCCACGTCCACAGGTTTAATAACGTTGCAAGAAAAGTGTGAAACTGCAACATACAAAGACAGACTAATCAATTCTATGCTAGCTTTTAACGTACAATATAGCCTAATGTTCAGAATGTAATTTCATCAATTGAAATATTTCCTTTCTACCGTTACACCATATAATTCATGACTATTAAACTGATAGTGAGTGTGATTATGCTGTACGAAGAAATTTTTACATGTAAACAATATTACGTTCATTCGTAAGAGTGTAGCCTGTCCTATGACATGTAGTTGCCTAGCAACCATGCAACGTTAGTCACAGCACCAACGCCAGCGATCACGGGCATTTCTAATATAAACTTAACACAAAATAACACTGACATCAAACTAATGATCTATGAACCTATGTAATTATTTAAAAACAGTGAATGAATACATACCTTGCTATTATGCTACTCTAGGCATAAATGTAGGAAAATATAACTGTAGTTGGCTTGCTACACTACAACCATAAATCACTGAACCGTCTGTTTGTAGCGTTCGTTTACTTCCTAACTACGGCTCACGCGACATAGCGGTTACTAGCTGAGCGTCTTAAAGTGACAGCAACGTAAATAGAGAACTCATTAAGACTTGAGGCAAATTAATTAATTAAATTAATTCTTACTTTTAACAGCTTATTTATGACAAAACATCAACCTTGGCTATAATTTGCTATAATTTGCCAAAATGCTATTGTATAGGAGCAGGAAGACCCTTTTTTGAAGGATATAATACAAGGAGTTTAAGAGTGACTGGAGGACAAAGGAAGGATGTAAGTCTGGAGAGACTGTCAAGAGGGAAAAAAAATAAAGAAAAAGAAATTAGACACACGCGCAGACACGCACACATACACACACACACACACACACACTCTATATGCTCAAGGAGACAATCATACATACTACACTGTGACAAGGTGAAGGCATTTGCATGTGCCATATTCTCTGCAGATTTCCCGCTGAGGAACGTGAACAGAAACGACGCAGAGAAGGAGGATTACAGAGAGGAGAAAAAAAGTAGACTGACAGAGGCTTAATGGGATTTTTGTGGAGTATGCAATGTTTTTAAAAGATCATTAAGTCTGAGAGCCAATTTGAAGGAGACAGGAGAGGTTGAGATGCAGTCAATTGATGGAGGGATAATCATAGTTATACTGAGAAGAGGGGTAAAATGCCCCATGGTTGTGAATGTGTGCTGCATGTGTGAGTGGATACTTTATTGCAGTGGTTCCCAACCTTTTTTCCTTGGCGCCCCCCCCTACTTATGTCTAAGAAAAGCTGAGTCCCCCCTCCAAAACCGAAGTTGAGGTAACTCTCGAGATAGAGCCTTACTTTCTTTTTTGATACAGAGGAGTTGTCAGCACTTTTACGTTTCTCCGCCATGTTTCATTCATAAACTAGTGATGCCGTGGCGGCAGGAAAAACGAGGATGATAGCAGCTAGCAGCTGACCTGATGACAGCAAGGGTCCCAGGTTAAGAGCTCCCGGAGGTTTGGCCTACTAAGTAGCCTGCCTACAATTTTAAGCGAGAACAAAAATATATAGTTTTCATACAGACTTTTGTATACATTATATATTCTAGTGTATTATCATAATTTGTTTAACATGTGCAATTATTTATTTATTTTTTTTTTTTACCTCAACCTCAAACCAGATAATGTGTGTGTGTGTGTGTGTGTGTGTGTGTGTGTGTGTGTGTGTGCGTGCGCTACAGCTGCAGAGGGAATAGTGATTAAGATTTACATTTTAGACACTAAAGATGTACTGCCGGGATGCGGGCACACACAGAAACACACACATGAATGCACACACACTTCTTGTTTTGACAAGAAGGCATTAATGCGTACTGGTGTGTCCTCTATGGAAAACCAACAAACCATATGGAGACGAGAGGAGAAAGGAAATAAGGAGGAAAGAGGAGGAGAGGACAAATAACAAAGGAGAGAAGAGGAGAGGAGAGATGGCACAATTACTAAGTGGCTCCTGTGTAAAACATCAATCATTTTGTTAGCATATCCTGCGGAGAGCTAATGCAGAATCTTACTATTCCCCATTTTAAAAAGTGCCCTACAGGTAAAACATAGTGAAGTGGTGCCCTTAAAATGAGAAACCATGATAAATTGCCCTCTGGGGTCCCCTACAAGTGTAGAAAACATGAGGAAATGCCCTCTAGGGTGCCCTTAAAATCAAGAAGACGCAATGCAGTATAGGCTGCCCTACATGCTAGAAAACTTCCTGCATGCTGGTGCCCTTTTTATTTTTTCCGCCCCTGCCCCTCTGACTGCCTGACTCCGCCACTGCCTAAGCGCAAGGAGTGAATCAACATATGAAACAAGCCTGTAAAATAAGAACTGATAGGGCTAGCTGCATGTAGCAGAGAGAAGATATGTGCCTTCCCTTTGAGGGATATAATAGCAAAACTTGTGTTTTCAACAAAAGCTTTTTAATAAAGCCTTTATTGTACTCAGCAGCTTGAGATTTTGCAGGCTTGTGTAATTACAGCATATATTATGCCTCAATTACAACAATGCACTTTTAAATGCACACACACACACACACACACACACACACACACACACACACACACAAACACACACACACACACACACACACATATACACACACACACATATCTATCTATCTATCTATCTATCTATCTATCTATCTATCTATCTATCTATCTTCTCTTCGTCTTCTTCGTCTTATAGCCTCACCACAGAGGGGACAGGAGTTAGGGGTCAACTACAGAGGAGCACACATCTGGAGCTGGTAAGGATTCAGTGGCTTGCTCAAGGATGGAGAGCTTGCAGAAATGCAGTTTGAAGCAGGCACATGCTCCTAACCTCATCAGTGTTGAATAATGTGTGCTGGAAGTGGTTTGGTGAAATCACTGTCAACTGGACCATATTACACAGTGGCTGACAGTTATTCAGTCCCGTACAGGATCTCTGGGGTGCTGTTTACATTGTCTTGTCTGACTTTATTGAGAGAAGTGTATTTGTTAACTGAGTCAGGCTGTAAACATACAGACAATGAAGCTGGAGAAGCAAGAATTCCCCCGATGGGAGACGCCAAACAAGTTTTTTTGTCAGCAAAAGCTTTTCAAAATGCTTTTCAAAATCTAAATCGACAAAAAGATGATATTTATTATATTGTCTGTTCATGTGGCATCTAACTCATTTAACAGTCATATTGAATATGACACATTGAAAGGTCTATTTGTCTGAGGTGGAGGACTGCAGGAACAACAAATAAACATTCTGTGCAAATGAAAGATGATTTTTAGATGCGGAAAAAGCAGTGTAATAAATGGAAGATTTCTTCCACTGCTTTTTCCTTAAAACCAACTCAGATTTGCCAATAAATGCAAATTGGCTGTCTGGTTAAGGAGTCAAACAGTGATGTCTAGACAGTAGAACAAATATATTTGTGACCAGAGAATAAAGGTGTGAGAATACTAAAGAATTAAGGGAAAAAAGAAGAAAAAAAGAACTAATGAGGGAGAGGGAAAAAGGAGAAATGAGTCAGAATGAGTTTTAAGTTATAGAAGAATGATCACATTACCTTAAAAACAAAAGTTCTGAAACGTTAAAAAACATACATCTAATTTTTCTCCACCTTCTTTTCAAATGTTTGACCCATTTCCACTTGTTCTGTCTCCCCATTGCATCTAAATGAGAGAAATGTGAGGGGAGAAATGAGGTGTGAAGAGAGCTATTTAACTAGATGGCTCCAGTCTGACTTAATGGACTGAATAACTGACTGGTTGACTAACTTACTGTATTGGCTGAGTGACAGGACGATGGGCTGGCTGGCAGCTGAATAACACAAGCTTCTTTGACCAGATGTTGTTGTGTTGTGTGTTGACTGAACAACTACTTCAGTTGGCTGTCTAGACCAAGCTAAGTAACTGATGGAGCAAATGAGCCATTGCTTGATTTTCTTGATTGAATGGCTTGTGGATTGGTTGACAGGCTGGTTAACAGACTGATGATGTGGCCAAGTGCTGCTCTCTGACTGTCACCGTCTTCTCTTTTCAGCTCCCTGCCCTCCATTTTTTGCTCCACTCCTCTCATTCTTACCTTTTCTTATTTATATTCAACGCATTACAACAGCAATGAACCCAAATGTAATAAAATGGGAAATAGAACCATAAAAAACACCATACGGACACCTACTGTAACACCATCCCTGAACGGTCACACAAATTGGTTTCCCATTTTCCTTCAACTTTACACTGACCTCAGAAGCTGTTCTCCCATATAAATGGATAATTTAGCAGCTGATAAAAACTCTTTTTGTCTGCTGCTAAAATAATATTCAAAGAACAGTCCACCATAATCTTTCTTTGTTTTACTTTATACTGGTGAGCATGAAAGGGGAGCGAGGGATCATGGTTGGACTCATGGTGAAATTGAACATGAATCACTTTCTGCAGAATGGCTCCTGTTAACGACACTTTGGGGAGGGAGGAGGAAGCCAACTGTGGACACACACACACACACACACACACACACACACACACACACACACACACACACACACACACACACACACACACACACACACACACACACACACACACACACACACACACACACCAGGCTAGGGACATTGATGTAGACACACAAAGCAAAAGAACTTCATATAAAAAGTAAGCAGTCAGGCATGAGCATGTGCACACTGGAGAGTAAAGTGTTCACTCGCAGCCCCAGTCCCCCCACATAGAGTTCGGAATGCACCTAAAATGAAGACCTAATCCAGCCCAAATCTGCTCCTTTCAGAACTGTTCTCACCCTTCTTCAGCAATATTAGACACTCAGAGCAACTAAGCGACTGAACGACAAAGTCAGCATAGGGAGGTCAGGGTGAATGGGTTGGTCAAACAAACACAACACTAACCTAAACCTAACCATACCCTGCATGTAAAAAAATGACAGCAAAGGGGAACCCAGAGTGTTAAAAACAATGATGCCAAGGGGTCCTGACCAAGCATCCATATGTGACGAGTTGGAAGTGAGAATGTGTTGCCCTTTAGGACCCAACTTGTCTAAACCTGCTTACTACTGCCAAATTTGAGACCTGAACCCGACCCGTGACCAAGGCTATATGTGCTAGCTTTTAAAAAGGCTTTCTAACAAAAAACTGATCTGACAAGGACAATAGTACGGCAACACAGAATGGCACGGCAGCCTCCAGCACAAAACATATTTAACTTCTACTAGCACATAATTCATAGGTTTAGAGGCAATAAACACATTTATCAGAGCTTTGCTTAGAAACATGGTTGATGAGGGTAGTGAGACTGAATCAAGAAAGAAAAGTTGTGGGCAGTAAAAAACCAAAAATAATGAGCTAAAAGACATTAAAATGCTTCTTAAAACTGAGGGGAACTGCAATGTTCTCCATGGGTACATCACTACGAGCAAAATATTTCTCATTATACATAGCCGATTTACCTATTGTTAATATAGAAATATTGTCTGGTGCAGCTTCAAGCACATCAGTTATATCAGAACAGAGACGACTGAACATAATCTCAGCGTGACCTGTAACCATCCCAACAGATCCTGCCGCCAGCACTGAAGACTAGACTGAGGCTACATTTACATTGCTACGTTTTTTGTTTGCTACTTTTAAGCCAAAAGCGGACTCCATGCACACAGGTCTTTTCAGCTCCAGTAGAACAACTGCTAGGAAGCAGCAGGTATTCTCCGCCCGTTGCTGGTAGTTGCCACAGTAATGCTAGTCATGACCCAATCAGGCAGCGAAACATTGGCTTCAGTGTCGGTGTTGCCAAAGGTCTCTGTTTGCGGCCGTTGAGACTGCAACACTTTCTCCAGTTTAGGGGCTCTGAAACGCCGGAGCAGTTTGAATGCGAGGTGTAAACATAAAAAAACAGAAACAAAAAACATAGCAACGTAAATGTAGCCTGAGGCTTTTCGCACACACAATGTCAAGAATGTCATCTTTCAATGAAGCCAGTCAGGACGCAGTGAGGCTGCTGGGCACTGTTGCTGCTACTGCTATACCTACAATTGAGTGCATCCATCATGTTGTCAATCTAAATACCTGCAGCATTCCATAGTCTGCTTGTGTGTCTCTGCAGCTGTTTATCTGTGGAGGTACCTCTGTCAGTATAATGTATTGCTGCTTGAGTTCCGTTTCTGCTTGTGTAATACTTCCATCAGCAGCTGTTTATCTGCTGAGGTGTTCACCGCTACTACAGAAAGGAGCTCAATAGGTTGATGCAGGATCTGTGTCTGAATGCAGTTTGATTTCAACTGTGAAATAATGAACTGCAAAATGTGTGACTTTATTCAGATAATCTGTCAGCTAGTGCATGCGCACAAGTGTGTTCTATGAATACATATTTGCGGTTATGATATTGTCGGTGGAATCCTCCAACAAAAAGAAATAAAAGCCTCGGATTGTGTGTTTTTAATACTGCAGCTTTTCTTTTACAAGATCGCAACCTTTTGAAACTATGAAAGAACTAATAGTTTTTTTTTAAATCCACCATTTACTTTTCCACTGGAAAACACATTTCAACTGGCATGCTCTGCTATAGTCATTGTTCTACCAGCAACAAAAATACATAGAACATAGAACAAAAGAACATAATCAAGTCAGCATTCATTTTTCCTCAAACGCATTTAGCAAAGCAAATTAGTGGTACAGAAACATATTTTGTGGGAGACAGGGTTAGATAGGTCACATACAGAGAACAGATTTACCCATGATGCATATCATCATCATCTATGCCTCTACCCATTTCTTCTTGTTCATACCACTGTTCTTTGTCTTTTCTGTTGATTGTCTCTCCCTTTCCTCTGTCACATGTACACAAGAGCATACTCTTACACAAGACATGTATAACATGACGATGTCCCGATAATGACTAATATGAGGGAGAGCAGAGAGAGATGATCATATTAGGAGGGAAACAAAAATTCAGCGAAAATCAGATTGGTAAAAAAAAAACACTGAGGTAGAGAAAAACAATCTCTTAAAATAACACAGATGAAAGTACAAAGATATCATGAGAAAAAAGGAGACTGAGAGAAGACACGTTTGAAATCCATTACAGTTTTTTTTACAATTGCTAACACACATTTCTCTACACTGAGTTCCCTTTAAAAAAAAACTCTTCACACAGTCAGCACAACAAATGTCAATGTGGATGAAACTGTGGATGACTTTACATGCTGCTTTGACACAAAAAAAAGAAGTATTCAATGACCACATCTTTCAATGAACTGTTCTCTCAATTTACATTCATGAAACTTTGCCATATGATCAGATGTCACTCTTGGACACAATGAATGCTGGATGTCTGGACGTATCTGCCAGGGATGGGTCAGGCATGCAAAAATAGTTGTGTTTGGACCCCGAAGTCCAGAGACGTAGACTGAGATGGATTCAAGGGTTTTTATTAAGAAACAAAAGGTGGTGGCAGCTGAGGGCTGGCTGGCGTGGCAGATAGAGAAAATTGTATGTACCAAAGAATTACTGGAGCCGGATAACAAGGAAAAAAACCAAGGTAAGTCCAGTAGAGAAAAAGGACAGGAACAAAAAATCAACAAAGCTAGGTCAAACACTGTAGGAAAACTAGATCACTAGAAATAAGGAGCCACTTTACTCTACCGCTTGCAACCGGAATAATCTGTCACCAGAGTGGAGTCTTGACCAGACTTTTATCTGTGGAGTGACCAGCTCAGCCAGTTACCCCCTCAGCCATCAGGACTATGACCCAGGAGACCACTGTTCATGTCCCATTTTAAACTACAAGTCAACGTAGAGTTATTTTAACTTGACATATCAAATGTAACTGTCACGTTCTACGTCATTTGCATAATTACATCATGTACATATACAATATTAAATCAAACCAAGATATTTAGCTAAACCCAACTAACCCTAACCCAAGTAGTTTTGTTGTCTAAATCTAACCAAACTGTGACTGTTTAACAACGTTAACCACACATTTTAATCTGTGACCGTTACGTTTAGGTTTGAGGAAGTGTTGACCTTGTGCCACAGGTAGGCGCCCTAATTTAGGAAACGCCCTTGTGTGTTGTATTAGAGGGTAGGATCAAACGGCCAACGTGGTCTTGTTGATGAGAACTTGTGGACAAATGCAGAAGACAGGGTTGACTTGCGGTGTTGTATTTCTATATCTGTTGCTATCAAGTGTGTATAGTGAATGTGTATACCTGTAGTTCTGTATTGCATTACTGGAAAACTTTAGTATAATTCTGTGCACTTGGAATTACGCTATGCTAAAATGCAGAGACAGAATACTTTGTTAATCCTCATAGGGCAAATAAAAAAAAAGCCTAATAAAGCATATTTCAGCATTCCTTATTCACTTCTGTGACATATACTGTAGCACAATCGATGTAATAAAGAAGTGCCATGTTTTGTTTTATGAAATATCTTTTAACCAAATGAATGAATAAATTATAAAAAGGTAAATGTAGTGATTTTAATGCTACCTTTTGTTAGTGTTTTTTAAGGTAATGAATGAGTGACAAAGGTTTGTTGTTGGGAGACAAATGTCATTGTTCTGGTGCAAGAGTGGATCCTGAAATGTGTGTGTGATCTGTTTTGTCGGTAAAGAGAAAGAGTTTTAAAAGAAGTGAACTCGGTATATAAATGTGTGTAACCAATTACAACAAACAAATGTTGAAGTAGAGTGCAGAGTCAAGAGAGCAGACAAACAGCACAGAGAAGAAGCTGAGGAGGAAGTTGTTTATTCTCCCAGTGCAGTCCTAAGCCACCTGGGTGCCTCACACACTCAAACACACCTTCCATAAATCACATTCCCTGGATAGGAGCAAAGGCAGTATGTGTTAGATACTGGAAATGTCATCATCGTTATTGTATGTGTCTGCTTGGGCTCACAGGTGCAAAATACATGCATGCATGCATAAATGTCTAAATGTGAGTTTAACCCTCTTCTGGGTTTATCCGTTGATGGTATTTGCCTGGTCAAATTGATCTTTGCATTTTAAACCCATACAGAAATGCAAACGTACATGTAAATACCTCACATACTATATGCAACATTATCATACTGGTCAGCATTCCTGAGGTGCTTTTCATTGACTAGTTGTGGTTAAAAATGGGCACGTACAGAGCGGGATAAGAGACTGATTCACGTACGCACAATTGTGGGTAATCTCTGATTTATAAAGGGAACATTGCTTACAGATGTGCGTACGCACGGTTTTATAAATCTGAATTTTTTTTGCCGTATGCCATTTTTGGGCTTTTTGGCGTACGTGCACTTTAGTAAGGACCCTACGCACAGTTTTATAAAGGAGACCCCTGGTCTTTTAGCGATACCTTTTTTTTTTTTATAACCTTAGCAAGCATCCCAGAATGCAAAGCTGAAAAAGCAGATGTGAATCTCTAAAAAGGGTGTTGAATCTCTGATAAAAACTGATACAAATCTTTAATAAGGCTGTGCTGAATGTCTGCAAAGCAACTTTCTTAACTTTGAAGACAGATTTTCAGCATTGAAAACATTACATAACATTGCAGACATTGTAAGATTGAACTATTTTAGACATTCATGTCATATTTTCAAATGTCTGAATCCTATTTTCTTTAAGTTTTTAATCCATAGTTTACAATTTCAAAACTTACTTTTAACCTTTCAAATCTTAGTTTAATGTTTTGTCTTTCCCTTCTCTTCTTCTGTCTTATATTCTTAACCCAGATGATATTCCTCGCTTCTTCTCCTCTCATCCTTTACTTGGGTCTCAACTCCTCCGCTCCCCTGTCCTATCTAATCTCCCCTCTCCTCCCCTCTTTTCATGTGTTATGCTTTTCTCCTCTTCTCTCCTCTCCAGAAACAAATGGGACGATCTTCTCTCCCGGCGACATTCGATGAGCAAATATTGTAAGACTGCGGTGTCAGCAGGACACTAACCATATGCCAGTACAATGATGCAGCAATGCCATTTATACACACTATAAAGCACTGAGCTGTGATTATAGTGGTATGCTAATAAAACAGCTCTGTGAAGACAGAGCTGGCAGAGTTTCTCTATCGCAGAGGGTAAAGAGAAGGGATAAAACGGCCGCATAATTACAGGGGAGGAAGGAATGTATGTGTTTGAGTGTGTGGACGTGTGGGTGTTGACCATGTGTGTTGGAGGGGCTAAATGTGTGTGTGGGCCTTTCTACATGTCAAAATGTTTTTTTGAGTGTGTGTGTGTGTGTGTGTGTGTGGTTTGGTATGTGTGCCAGGTCTGTGAAGAGGCTCTCATCTGCTGCCCAGAATTAGCCAATAACAGGCACCTTCTCTTGATAACTGCGCAGTTAAAAAGTATTGAGTTTTTTACTCTTTTGCTTTGCTGTGTCACCCTGCATCTGTCTTTCTTCAGTATAAACAATGTTTTCACGTCCCTGACCATCCAATAAAAACACAATCTCTTTCACACATTCAATCTTTTAAACAGTTACATTATCCCTTACTGCTCTTGAAAACCGTGTGTTCACAACAACGGCAGGTTGGGCAAAGCTAAATCAGGAAATTGGTCTGTAAAACTATGACGGACAGTTTGGACAAAATTATCCTAGTCACGTTTGTTTTCTCCTCAAAATAAGTTTGGCTGACTTAGGGAGTTTGTTTTAAAATAAAAAAACCCGGGCCGCTCCATAGTTTGGGAAATCAGGAAGCGATGCAGCAGCAACGTTGTGGATGGCTAGCAGAAACAAACCTCCGTGAGCAGAAGTGGATAAAGTTTTTTTTTTTTAAATGGCAAGTTCCGTTTCAAAGCCCTTCCAGATGGTTCTCTCGACAAGTCGACGTCAAGTCTGAAATACCACTTGCTGGCCAAGCATACGACTGATGCAGAGAACCCGCCTCCCCCAATGTATATATGATAACACCATAAGCTCATTGCATTTGTCTCTCCACAGTACATGGCGTCCTAAGATCCCTCCAGAAAGCTTAGGTACTTTCACCCATTTTTTGTGTAAACACTCAATCTTCCAAACTGTTTGTATTGCATTTTTTCAAATGCTGCCACTCTAGCCATCTCACTAGCCCATTCTTAGATTGAAGGTGCCCCCCTACGTTCCTCCATACTCTTAGAAGAATCTTTCTGGCTATCGTTAAACTCATTTGGACCAAACATTTTTACGTGCTTATCTATCTTGTTTAGAACTGACCCATCTCCTCGAACAAATAATCTTCGGCTGAATGGAACCCGAGTCCCTGCAATCCGACATAAGTTATCATGTATCCCTGTCCTCTGTCTTACATTTTAACAATGTTGTGCGTTTTTCAATCCAAGTCTAAACAATTTGGAGGGAGCCCAGAGGGAGGAATGTCATGCAGCAAAGGGTCGCAGGTTGGAGTCGAACCTTGGGCTGCTGCGTCGAGGAATGAACCTCTATATACGGGCGCATTGTCAGGACCGGTGACCAGAACTCGAACGCAGACCAGAGGTTAGTTGCAATTTAAGGTGATTTTATTGAACAGAGCAAACGGAATGTGGTCCGAGAGGCAGGTGGTTCGGATGAGTCAGAGAGAGGGAATGGGGTCCGGGTTCCAGAGCTCTGGGTCTAGCGGTGCTGGCAGGTTGGTCTGATTTCTGGCACATGGCAAGGTGGTTGGCTGAGGTGAGACAGGACAAAAACAGGTTAGCAAAATGTTATTCTCAATAGTGAAAGGTTTTAGGTTGGCTGGCGTGTTATCATACTGGTTGATTCCACGATCCAGCGGAGACTGGAAGGTTGGCCTGGCTTATATGGGGAGTTGATAGATGATCAGGAACAGGAGTGCTGAGTGGTGTGATGAGCCTCAGGTGTGTCAGCGGGAACTCCTGTGACCACGCCCACCTCTGGCTTCCAGAGCATGAGGGGAGAGGCAAAACACAGAGGGAGGCCCAAACCAAAACACACCAAGTATACAGCAAGCACACCAAAAGGGGAAAAAAGAACACAAAATGTACATTCACACACATACTATAAAGGAAGGCCAGGGTCATAATCTTAAACTGAATGAGGCAGACCCTCACATCGTGTGACATATTTTTAATATTCTTACTAATTCTGTCCCACTCCTCATCATCCAGTGTAATATTCAGATCCCTTTCCCATGTCTTTACTTAGGGCTGACCAGGCTCCATCCCCCAGGTTCTGCATAAGCATAGAATAATACCCAGAAGCCTCATGGCCTTTCCCAAAGTTCATCAACACCTATCTAAACATTCTGGTGCCTTCGGAGCTGAAGACCTGAGACCTGTACTACGAATCAAGATCAACATGCCCTGGATTTCTTTCAGTTATCCGGCTTCACCTAACCTAACAACCGCGGCCCCGCACAACCTGTGTCACGATGCTGGTTATCAACTAGTTCAATCAACCCAGGTTTCCCAATCCAGCGGATTCATCGGTTCACATAAAAGAGGCGGTGTTTGCGCACCACGACCAATCGCAAACATCTACCAGAGCCGCATATTTTACATGAGAAGATCAAACTATAATTCTACATAAATATGAAGAACACAGACACGGTTTTAATGCTGGAAGGAAAGCCGGCAAAAAAAGCCGACGCTGTTTTGCGTAAATCACAACGCTTATCCTATCAATATCACTTCCAGTGGTGTAGTCTACGTGATATTAAGCTCCAGGATGTCTATATACCCACTTAAAAATGCCCAATGACACGTAACATACTTTTCTAAGGTATTTTTTTTACCGTAAATTGGTGCATAAAAGTGTATCGGAATGCAGGAAATGAAGTCGTAAAACTTCCCTGGGGGAGGACACCCAGGCCCCCCCACTATGATATGCCCCCCTCCTCCCCCAAAGGCAGATGCTGGCCAATATACAGTACAGTACACCCACTATAATAGCCTACATTAGACTACACTGGTCATTTTCCCATCAGTCAGGCACAAGATCTGACCATAATTACACTTTTGCTTTCCATGAACTGTCGTTGCTTTAGCCTTTTATTTCAGTTGCAACCCTGGCAGTGGTAAGCTGTGAGAGAAAATAAAAAAAATATCAAAACATAATTCTAACCGATGTGCGTATTGGCAACACACGGCTGAAGAAGCCGACAAATAGACTGTATGTAATTCCCTCCGCTTCAAATCTATATCTTTCATAAAGATACCCATCACGGAATGTTAACGGGGTTGTCGGTCTCTAAATGTTTTAACTTTTATTAGCGCACCCCTCTCTCCCTCTCTCTCTCTCTCTCTCTCCGCGCACCGAGCTCCGCCTGGTCTTCTAAGGTCTTCTCGGGCATTGATTGGGCAGTAGGCGGTGCTTTTACACTAATCTCTAATCTCTCTAATCTCCAACATAACAGGCTCCCGACCAGGTTAGGTGTTCAGCATGAGTTACCACGGCGATTGAAACCAGTAACAACTAATCCACCGTCGTGGTACAGAAAACCCTGGGTTGAACCTGAAGTTAGCTCGTTAACGCCAAATCTGGCTTCGTAGTACAGGCCTCAGGATCCAAAAATCACCACTAACAGATGGTGAAGTTGCAAATATCAAAACAATTGGGAGTTGGGGATTTCAAATTCCTGTATCAAATCCTCAAAGGATTTCAATATTCCACCGAGATACAGATCCCCCAGTGTGACAATTCCCTTTTCTAGCCAGTCCCTCCAAAAAAGGGGAAATCTAGTAATACATATATTTGAATTGCGCCAGATACTTTGAGGCATTTAGATATGGATCCAGTTCAAACAGCTGGGCCACATTGGTCCAAACTACTTTGATGTGTTTGCCATGTTATCCTTTAGCATACAGTACCTTTGAGGTTAGTCTTAAGAATATTCTAGACAGTATTTGTCATTGTTTTGGATTGTTGCAATAATAAACATTTGCATAAAGCAAGCATATTTGTCCACTCCAATGTTGATAAGAGCATTAAGTTCAGATGAATAAAAGATTTTCTACCATGGGTTATTATTAGGGCTGTCAATCGATTAAAATATTTAATCGTGATTAATCGCAATTAATCGCATGATTGTCCATAGTTAATTCGCGATTAATCCCAAATTAATCGCACCGTTTTTTTTAATCTGATCTAAATGTACTTTAAAAGGGATATTTTTCATGTTTTTAACTCCAACCCTTAAACCAAACTTGAACATCCCTTTGAAGAAGTGATTACCAGCCAAAATGTCTTCACTTTCCAAAAATGTCCTCTACCTCATGAGGCCTACTCAATATGGTCCCCACAAAGACAAAAGTACAAGCGTACACACACGCACACACACACACACACACACACACACACACACACACATACACACACACACACACACACACACACACACACCACAGACCCATTATTGAGTCATGCTCACTCCTATCATTAACTCTGGAAACTGTGATCAAACAAGTGTTTCACTAATGATCTGCACTATTTTTCTAAACCATTATCATATGCGTACATACCACCAGATTTACACTCAGACCACAGATGAATTTACTCCTCTCTGTAATCCATCACTTTCTGGATGGATGTTTGGACACAAATATCACACAGGTGGTAAGCACAATAAAAACAATCCCTGCACAATGTAATGCAATTCAGTGAAATCTAATGTACTATGTTTTGTGACCACTGTTTACATTATTAGACATATACAGTGCCTAATGTAGTTACATAGGTTTTTAAAGATTTAGCTTGTGCTGTTATATTGGAATGAATGGTAAGCTGTACAGCAAGATCGCACCATTTTTCTTTTTTGCACTAAAGGGAGATTGGTTTGATATTACAGTTTTTACCTATTGCTTACACACTTTTTGCAGAATTTGGCTCATTATGTCAAAACTCTACACACAAGCCATTCAGACATAGCACTTGGAGATTAACAACTCACATCTATGACAAAATGAAACACTGCAATCAAAACTTAACACTCCTTTCTAAAAATGAAATTCTTGCAACAAAACCATACACACAAGCACCATTTGAATTACTCTTCCATATCACCAGCAACACACTGATGGGCTTTATAGAAAACACTGCAGTCTTTATGTTTCTATTTTTATTGTCATTTTCTCAGACTCAGTCTACTGTAAATCTCAAAAGTAGAATTTTTTTAGTAATCAAACAAGAGTTTTTTTTACAAAAAACAAACATTCTTACAGAAATAAAGAAAAATAGATTCACAAATCATCAAATTCAGCAACAAAACAAAGTAAAAAAAACAAAACAATTACTGGATGAATTGCTATTGGGAGAAAAAAAAACATAGACTTGTTTTGTGTGTGTGTGTGTGTGTGTGTGTGTGTGTGGTGGGGGGTTGGTGGGGGGGACCTTGTCAACATCACAGGAAATGTCTCTTCCACGTCCGACTCCTCTCTCTCTCTCTTTGTCCTCCTCTTACTCTGACTCTCATTGTCTCCATGCTTGCAAATTTCTCAAAATGGCTTACCTGAGGCCTATTTGTAGTGCTAAGGCTCAGACCGATTGGTGTTCTGTTTTCTGTGCAAGATTTTTCAGGTCTGTATGTAAGTTCCTGCAATTGCCAGATGAGTTTTGCATTTTGAACAGAGTGGTTTCCCAATGACAGCAGGAGATTTCATTTCTTAAACAAAGTGTCTAATGTAAGAAAACGTGTGTAGTGTTTCGCAATAAGTGTGTTAAAGAATTGCAAACAAAGTGCAAAGTTAACAATGTGTTAAGGCTATGCTTACACTGTGTTTAAGGTATGCTACAAGAAGTTTAGGTTTTGAGGCTTTGGTCTAAGCATTTGTTTTTAAGTGTGTAAGCAATGGGCAAAAACTGTAATAGAAACCTTTTGACTCAACAATGGTATCGGAAATAACAGTGCACAAAAAGCATCATGTCATTTCTTATTAAACACCATGCAGTGGATGCCACACACACACACACACACACACACACACACACACACACACACACACACACACACACACACACACACACACATACACACCCACCATCACTACCTCTCACCTGGAATTAAAGTGAGCATTTGAAAGCAAAACTGTCATCTCTGTTCAGCACATTGACATTCTTAGTCATGGTAAGCAACGCGCATCCGGTAGGCGCAACGTCTGACACCAAAAGCTGATGACAAATCCCACACTTGGAAAAAGGATGTCATATTCTTTAACTAATCTTCAAGTTTGGTTGGAGGAACCGTGGATGTATGTATTAGTTTCGAGCACACTGCGTTAAAGATGTGTAGCACGGAAGAGTTTAATTTAAAAAAGTATTTCAAAACTGACACTATTCTGTCCTGAGAACAGGATTTATGTTGACTCAATTCATTCAGGGAGACTTACCTCAAGAAAGATTTGATCATTTTTTGCATCAAATGTTCACACAGTTGCTGAGTTGCTGATAAGAACTGTACTCAAACCGTTGTGCAGTATTTTGACGACTGAGAAGTCTTTAAAGACTTATTACAAAAATAGAGCATGTGGAGAAGGAAGATAAGTAGTGATAGTGGTGTTAAGCAGCATAATGAGTATTGTAACTAATGTGGGAAGAACTAGAATAACCACTTACAGCAGCAGTAAATGAGCATGTGAACTTTACCTTATGTGCAGTAAAGACTTCTTCACTGACCTTGTTGACGTGAGCGTGACTATCACTGTAAGTTGTAAGTTAGATGAGTGCCTGGACTGTTGAAGCGCAACTAAAGACACATACTCTATTTATTTATTTTTTATTTTAAAGATCATTTTTGGGGGCTTTTTAGCCTTTATTTGATAGGACATATGAAGACAGGAATGGGGGCAGAAAGAGGGGGGATGACATGCAGGAAAGGGCCACAGGTCGGACATGAACTGGGCTGCTGTAGTGAGGACTGAGCCTTGGAACATGGGGTGCATGCTTAACCAGGTGAGCTACCAGCGAGGCCCACACATACTTTATTTTAATGCTACAATTTATTTTATCATACAACATGTCAGTTTCAAAACTGTAAATCATGAGATCACTTATCCAAACTTGACTACTGCCCAAAAGATGAAAAATAGCTATTGGGAGAAAAAAAAAACATAGACTTGTTTTGTGTGTGTGTTTGTGTGTGTGGTGGGGGGCTGTGGGGGGGGCCTTGTCAACATCACAGGAAATGTCTCTTCCACGTCCAACTCCTCTCTCTCTCTCTCTTTGTCCTCCTCTTACTCTGACTCTCATTGCCTCCATGCTTGAACATTTCTCAAAATGGTTTACCTGAGGCCTATTTGTAGTGCTAAGGCTTAGACCTAGTGAGTAGTGAGGACTGAGCCTTGGAACATGGGGTGCATGCTTAACCAGGTGAGCTACCAGGGAGACCCACACATACTTTATTTTAATGCTACAATTTATTTTATCATACAACATGTCAGTTTCAAAACTGTAAATCATGAGATCACTTATCCAAACTTGACTACTGCCCAAAAGATGAAAAATAGCTGAAAATTCCTGTGGGGTAATTGATTTACTGCAGCAGAATATAGTAATGGTATACAGTAGACAATGTCAAGACAATGGGCTGAAAAAAATATAAATACACAAAATATAAGCTAAAAGAGTTTCTGTTGTCAAGGTTTAGATCTACTCCAAACGTATGCATAGACCAACACGCAGAGTACCTGACCCTTATCCCACACCTTGCAGATGACTGCTCACTCTACATGAAAGACATGCTCAGCAATACAGAGGACCTCAACATGGCCTGTCTTACTTTGGATTGAAAAGAATCAGCTGAGGTGGTTTGATGTGTGCCTCTTGCTTGCCTACCTCTGGAGATGTTCCATGCATAACCAACTAATAAGACACAGAGGCAGTGCCAGGACATGCTGGAGGGGTTAAGAGTAATACACTCTGGGAGGGTTAGGCTTATGCTTTACTTACAAGTTCATTATAATTTCATTACAAGCAGTGGTGTGGTCTAGCTTTTTGTAATGAGTATACTGTACTTTTTCCCTCCCAGCTTCACACCCGCCTCATCTGGCTCATTTTCTGTAGTTTCTGTAACCTTAATGTCTGCTGCAGTGTCACCAGAAGTGGCAGTATAGCTTCAGGAGCAGGCCTACAAAAACACTGAAAGAGTGTAGTTTAAATTTGCTTTCATTTAATATATCTCCTTTAGTGATTCATATTAGAACATTTCATATTTGTGCAGAGAATGACCGCCAAGCAACTGTGTTGTTTTTCCTTGGCAACTCACAACACAGACGGGGTGAATTTATGAACGAAAATGTGAAAGTTCTGTCACAAAAACAATCGTTACGTATCCTTGCGCTTTTGTAAGTGGGTATATGGAAATCCTTGACCTTTCCTGGTGGGTATACGGCATATACCTGCGTATCACATAGACTACACCACTGATTACAAGTTGCAGTTTATTTAACATCTGAGTAAGGGTTGCTCTGTCAGGTTTGTGAGGCCTAGTCAAGCCTGGTCTCCTATTCATTCACTGCAGGCAAAGGAAAAGACATGCAACAAATAATAAAATGTAGCAGATGCACTGTGTAATAACACTTTTTTAATTTGATGTTCAGACAACACTTGAAATAGTTGCACACAAAATAGGATTAGTCTGAATCTGGGATTTTTTACATCAGTTATGTTTTGTAGTAAAATGATGAGGCTCCATCTGTTTGCAGATAAGAGGCCCTGAAAAGAAAATTATAATCAGTCTCGGGGAAGAAAAAAAATGGCACTGCTCATACACTGCAGCCAAATGTCTTACTTTCAGTCTGTACTTCTTTCTGGACTTTTTACTTGTCATCCTCTCCCCATCTTTTTCACCTTTGCATTTCTGTCCTTCTCTGCCCCTCCAACCCATCAATTCAGCAGCTGTGAATCAATACTTGTTAATATAGTTTTACCCCATGTCAGCTTCTGAACACTTTGCACACACACATAGCAGAGTTTCTCTACGCTAACTGATTAGCTACATTAACGTCAAGGCCATGCAATAAATGTCCAATGCCAGCGACTTGATTGGTCAATACCCAGCGGCCTTTGTCCTAATTGGCTGGCCTACGAGGAAGAGCAGAGGGACTTACTACTTCATTAGGAAGAAGAGAGATGCCAAGATTGGATCCACAATCACAGTCTGTGTGTGTGTGTGTGTGTGTGTGTGTGTGTGTGTGTGTGTGTGTGTGTGTGTGTGTGTGTGTGCGTGCATGCATGTGTGTGGCCTGCGTTGGTCTATTCAGCTCATTTCTGCCCTGCCAATAAATCTTTACTTACATAGAGGCCTTGATATTTAATATCCTCACATATCCTATTGGTGTCTATGGAAGTCACCAACAGTCCACTGCTCAACTCAAGCCAACATTTATCAATCTAATTATTGTTTTGTTGTATCTAACATAAGCAACAACTATCTACCTATCCATTCATAACATCTATCCATCAATCCTTCTATCTATCTATCAAGAAAACAAAACAAAGTCATATATATATATATATATATATATATATATATATATATATATATATACTGTGGAGGTCCCTTGAGAACTACATAGCCTATAAGTCCCCTAAAACCTTTTTTAAAGAGGTAAACTCAATAATTTCTTCGTTCATTTGGTCAAATAAAGCATCTAGATTGAAAAGGAAACTTTTGTATCACTCAAGAGAAGAAGGGGGTCTAAATCTCCCTATCTTAGAGTTTTATCACGTAGCAGCTCAGTCATTTTATATTGATCGCATAATAAATAAAACAAATGAAGACACAGCAAATTGCTAGACATAGCAAATACTCAATTACAGTGCAACACTTTACTGTTAGCACTTTTTTCTAAGGGCAACATTAAATCAACGAACTTTGTTATTAATAGTACATTAAAGGCCTGGAATAAAATTAAAAAAAAATCTTCATCAGGAAATAGGGCTTCCCAGGCATATACATATTTGGAGCAATCCATCAATAAATATACAGAGCACGCAGCTTTACTGGGAAACGTGGATAAAAGGTGGAATCAAGCAGTTGTCAGATGTCACAAACCACGACACTGTTGCACCATTTAGTGAATTAAAAAGCAAATATAACCTAAAAAATTGAGAATTATTTAGGTATATGCAACTGAAAAAACTGGATTACCTGCAATTTTGACTTGGAAAAGAACATTAGCCCTGAAATGAAACATATTAAGCCAAAGCAACAAAAAAGGAGGCTGATCGGCTCTATGTACAATTTAGTGATAAGCATGGAAAGCAGTGATGAATTATTACAAAGTATATGCAATAAATGGACGGAAGACCTAGGGGTTGACGTTAAAGAAAAATGGAAAGAAAGCTTGTCACTAACATACAAATTAACTACTAACTAAAATCTGCGTCTAATACAGTTTAAGATAATGACAAGAATATATTACACTAGAGATAAAATAAACAAGTTTGATAACACATCATCAGATATATGTTTAAAATGTCATCTATATGGTGACTCCCTTATGCATGCCTTTTGGTACTGCAAAGGAATTAAGAAGACTTGGGAGAGTATAGAGATTTGGTTATCTAAGTATACTAACAGAAAAATCATATTCTCTCCAAAAATGTTATTTTTCAAGATATAGAGGGAATAAGATATCCAACTTGTTGGCAGATACTTTTTTCTTCTCTTATCTTAAAAAAATTTATATTGCAGAATTTGAAAAATAAGGAAGCACCTTCAATAGAGAATTGGAAGGCCCTAATGAAGTATTATCTGTGTATTGAAAGATCAATGTCAGAGGATAAAAAGAAAAAGAAACAATTTGATTTCCGGTGCTGCATTGACTCATGTGATCGATCAATCATCAATGTATTTCTACATCTGGACTAATCACTGTACAAAGTTCCTCTTGTGCTGGGAGAGTACCTACTTTGAAGTAGGGTCGAACTACGATCTTTCACAGTTCTTGCAGTGTGCACACATTAAAAAAGGGGGGTTCTTAGAAGTGGTTTCTAAGACCAAGTAAAATTTCCTCCGATCCAAAAATGCCTAATAATATGACTTTTCAGGGAAAATAAATTATAATGTAATATAACTGACCTTTCCCAAAACCCTCAGCAGGTTAGCTAAGACACAGCACTGACTTTTTCCTTTTATCACTATTGCCAGCTCATTTCTATCTCTCATCTCATCCACTCTATCCCCTCTGTACCTCACCGACCCCCTACCAGCTCCCTCACACTGTCATGCGGATGAAAGTGTCAGCACAATTCCTTTTATGTCAATCGACCCACTGAGTTGGAATTCACCAAACCATACAATCAAGGAAAAGTACTACCAATCCGACAGACAATACCACAGCTGTGGTATTATAACATTTTCAGCAATATGAGTGGGCCTACGCCAAGTGTGTGTAGGTTTCCTTAGTGTACAGTATTTGTGTGTGTGCATAGTGGGAATTGGGGTCAACATTGTATGCATGCTTGTGCTTAAGAATTGTATATAATTTAAGTAAGGTATGTGAATTCACTTTTGTGTAGCCTACTGAGAATATAAGTGAAGCATTGCAACCAGGCAGCTGTCGTACACAAACAGCTATGAAAAGTAATGCACTGAAATTTGGATGTATTCCACATATTACTTTAAGCCCCACATTGACTGCCGCTGTATTAGGCTGCAAAAACATAGGTAGGAAGTCGGGGTCGTGGATGGGTCCCAAAACAAAGGACATTTAAGCCAGGGAGTGGAGTTCGTGTCCCGGAAGAAGTTAATGGGAAAAGACTCTCAGCCCGGAAACGGGTGTCCGTGTCCCGGAAGTACTACTTAACCCTTGTGTTGTCCTTCGAGTCCCCGGGACCCGTTCAGTGTATTTGATGTTTTTGCATTGGCCTGGTGTTGAGCTTCGGGTCCCCCGGTGACCCTCGCGTACTATGTGATGTCGCGTTTGGACAGGCTAATACAAAATGTAAATAAACTAACCAAGTCCCCATGACACAAAGGACAATACAAGGGTTAAGGGGACCGTTGTTTTAACATTATAATTTTTTTTAACTAATCGTTTTGATGCCTAAACGCTGCCACATGACAGTCACAGTGTTGTGTAAACTTAACTGTCACGGCCGCTGTCACGACCTTCTCCTCACGGTGACAGGTACCTGGCTAAACTTAATTGTAAAGACGGCTAAACCTAACTGTCAAGTGACCGGTCACTGCCACATGACCGGACGGCAGTCGCCGTAATTTCGTAAGATATCATATACTAATTGTTGTGCATAAGTTTTCGTATAAAAACGTATGAACCCGTTTATGAGAATGCGTTGTAACAGCTGTAAGTGCAAAAAAAAACTGTAAGCTACTATAAAGAGTTTGGTTACATTTAAACTAAAGCAGGACTGACTGACTGACTAAAAGAGGAATGATGAAGAAATAAACCTTACGTCTACAAGGCCGTTTCTCTGTCTGTACAAAAGCAACAGTAAATGTAGTATGGTGTAGCAGAAAAGGGGAAAAGAAAAGGGCACAGCAGAGCCCTTTTCACACTTGAAAGGTAAGGAAGGCGGGGAAAGAGAGGAGATAAATTGGACACATCTGCAGCTGGTGGAAGGGGAAAAAATATGCAGCTGTCACGGAACAGAGGTGACAAGAAAACACTGCATAATTCTGACTACAGACCAGTGTGATACACAAATTGTTTTATTATATTTTACACATTTCATTTTCACTGTATCGAACATGGTGGCATAATTCACTTTTAGTTTTTCTGTAGCAAAAGCTTTTAAACATTTCAGATGTTTTGTATTAGCTTGTTACACTGAGACTTAAATTACATACAGGCTAAGTTGTTTTGGTGAATTAATTAAATTGCATAAACTGTGCTCTGTTTTATTGCCTGTTGCTGTAAACATGCTATACTTAATTAAAAAAAAGAAAATTAATTAAAGTTGGAGTACAGAATTAATTACAAACTGCCGCTGTGCCGAACATCATTACAGCAAAGGTCAACTGAAGTGATTATTGGCAATTATTTTAAAACAAAACTGATAAATTGAATATTTAATAAAATTGTTGTATGTGATGTATTTAAAAGAAAACAACAGTGGGTAGGAAATAGGTTCAGTATGTCGAATAGCCGCAGCCATATTTAGTGACTAGGCATAAACTGCTGTAAGTCATTTTATTAAATGTCACCATCACCAAACACTCTCCACTTCTCCATTTGGTGGTGGTTGTTGTACGTTCTTTATCAAATAAAATGAATAAGTGAGCTTCAAATTAAGCATATTCAGCCTAAGTAAATGAACCCTAATTATAACAAAAAATGCACAACTGCACAGTTGTTAGACACACATGATCAACAATACTTACAACAATACAAAACTTAAACTTCTCCCTCTACAATATACAACAGCATCTACTACCTAATTACAGCAGTGGCAATATAAAAAAAAGGAGTAAATGCATTAGGAGTTTTCTCAGCTACTGTACGAAGGCTCTAAAAAAATCAATAGTGATGAACATGCATGCTGATGGAAAATGCTAAAGTTTGTCAGTAACACATAACTGCATGCATGCATGACAACAAGCAACTTCTTCAAGGCCCCATATTATAAAATCAGAGGCTCATTCATCTGCTGCTTGGCTACCAGCTGACATCTAATCATATTCATTATAGTGGTACAGAGCAGCCATTATAACCTGACATTTCATACCGACTACTCATGCGAGTGCTGTTTTTCCTTCCACCACTCCGTCTTCGTTCTAATGTGCTTTTGGTATTATTGACTTTACTAAGCTCTAATGCTCATTTATGTATTAAGGTCTGATATTATAAAAAGTAAGACTTGCATGTCTTTTATGATTATAAAGCAGGTTATGGTGCTTTATAAATACTGTCAAAGTTTTAACATGCTCAATCCATGGAGCAATGCACACAGTCTATGTTGAGAAACTGTGCCTTTAAACGAGCCTTCACGACTTCTGTAAGGTTGTGATGTCACAACTACACTATAGGTACAGTGCTGCTACAGTCATTCCCCAGCTGCAATGATGGTGCGAAACGCTGAGAGCGCAGATGCAGAAGACCCAGCAACACTGACCAATCAGAGCAGCAATCGGGAGGGCTTAAAGAGACAGGCGCTAAAACACAGCAGGTGTATTAAGACAGACAGTATGAAAATAAATAATGTAAAATTAAATTAAACAAGTCCAACACCACAGCCTGTTCATTGTCCTTCTGCTCAATAATAATCTCACAGAGCTAACTCCATAAATTAAAGCTAACGTTCCTAATTATCCAACCTGATTGGCTGTCACTGATTTATGTTGATTGACATGTTGAGAGGCCTATTGTACATATCAACAAATATAAAAGCCTTTTCCACATATTTTCTTCAAATGTGGCAGAATATTTATAATGCGCCTGTTCATAGTCCATAGTGGATGCAACACAAAAGCGAAAGTCTTGTGTTTATATGGTCAGTTTAGTAATCTCACCTAGGATTTCTGGGTATTTTAAAATACAAATTGTTACCACTTGCTACCATTTGCAGAGTTTTAAACCTTGTGTCATCCTCACCTTGATTTATGTCCATGTGGCTGTCTGATGCTCTGTTAGAACTCAAAGCTCACAACGGTAGGCTAATTTGGCTCATGATGAGAAGGTACAAAGTGATGGATCTAGGTGATGAATACCAGATGTAGTCACTTGATTAATCTTCTCTCTGTAACTGAGTTGAAACACCTCATAATATCAGTTATGAGAGTTCTTCCATATTTCAACAAAGATATATCGCTCTTTCCTCAGTTTATATCACATCCAAATAGCTACGCACAAGTAGTGTGTCTGTGTGTGTGTGTGTGTGTGTGTGTGTGTGTGTGTGTGCGCGTGCATGCATGCATGCATGTGTGTGTGTGTACATGGACATAAATGTTTAATAAATCTTGACCTTATTCTTTCTCCTAACAATGCCACATAGGTAAACACAAGCAAATGGACACAAACACATGAAAGTTAAACTCACAGACACACACGTGACACACGTGGTGAGAAAATGTGAGCAGTGATGAGTCATTTTAAAGGTTTAAAAAAAAAAAAGTGTTGCATCAATCACACACAAAGAAGAGTTTATTATCTCTCTCACTCTGTATGAGAGAGAGAACTCGTGATTGTATGCAAGCACCACCCAATTTACTTTCACTCACACAGACATGCACAGGATAATTGAACCCTTCCTCTAGTAGTCAAAGCGTGGAGATATGAAATCCAATAAATCTTGCATGGTGGCAGAAGGCAGACAGCACAGACATGGGAATGTACAGATGAAGAGAGATGGGTCTGCCTGTGTATTTGTGTGTGTGTGTGTGTGTGTGTGTGTGTGTGTGTGTGTATGTGTGTGTGTGTGTGTGTGTGTGTGTGTGTGTGTGTGTGTGTGTGTGTGTGTTCTTGTTTAGCTATATTCGTGGGGTCCAAAAACTGGGAATACAGTATACCTGTGGGGTCCGGACAGTTGTGGGGCCAAAATGCTGGTCCCCACAACTTTAAAGGACTGTTTGAGGGTTAAGACTTGGTTTTAGGATTAGGGTTAGAATTAGGTTATGGTTATGGTAAGGGTTAAGGTTAGGCATTTAGTTGTGATGGTTAAGGTTAGGGTAAGGGGCTAGGGAATGCATTATGTCAATGACGGGTCCCCACAAAGATAGTGCCACGCACTATTTGTGTGTGTGTGTGTGTGTGTGTGTGACAGAGGACAATACAGAAAGTGACAGAAGGAAACAAAGCATAGCCTATGTGTTTGCGTGTTAGGTGTCAGTGCTTCAATGGACTTCTAGATGTTTGTATGTTTTACGCATGATTGGTTGAGTTCACACTTCAGCTGAAGCTCCTTCACATCAGATTTTTTCATCGTGTGACACCTAAGATGTTTTCTAATCAACGTGAAAAAGAGAAATCTGTACAGACTTGCAGTTCTTCACTCTTACGAAGGGGATGCAGACTTATGTGGGGGGAAAAATGGAGGAGAATGACAAAGTTATTAGCCTGACTGTTCATTGTAATGATCTCACTAAATGTAAAGACCAACCTCCTTATTCAAGTTTTACCTACCGTACTTGCTGTAGTTGTGTGCACACTTTAAAAAAAAGTACTTCAGTTCATCTGGCTAAACAGTTGGCTTGTTTACAAACTATAAGATCATCTGACTGGTTTAATTCTTGCCCCGTTGGAGGTTACCCCCTTGTAGTGTCTATTTTATTAATTCGCCAGGTACAATATCATAACTGATGGAAAAGATGGCCAAAACTAGAAGGGCAAAAGAGCACAGACCTCTGCCAAGGCCATGTCTGATCTTGCAATGTAAATGAAAGTAAAAAATAATTTTTGTATCCGTCCCTTGATTCAGATCAGCTTCAAAATGTAATGGTTTCTTCCTTGTCTCATCCTACACTTTTGCACCAAGTTTCATGGAAATCGGGCCAGTGGTTTTTCCATAATCCTGACGACCAAAAGACAAGCAAACCAAACCAAAAACATAGCATTCTTGGTTGAGGTAATAAGCTTTATTAATAAACCAGAATAATTATCCAAACCTAGCTGCTCCACTGAAGCTGCTTCAAGGTATGGAGTGTGTGTAAGGACCCTGACACACACATGGAAACCTCAAAGAAGGAAGACTGACTTATGCATGCCTTACGTCATCTTACGCCATGCCTCATGTCTTCTGTTAAAAATTGTATTTGAGAAAACCACAAAGGCTACAGCTGATGACCAGCTGATTGCCATTATGCACATATGTTCAGCACATGGTTGAGAAGTAATAACCACTCTGTAGACTGAGTTTAAAAAGCATTATCCACCCTTGTGCATGTTTTGGTGCAGCCACTCTGATATGCATCTTTCTATGCAACTCAGAAGCTTTGATAAATAATTTCACTTTTTGCAAGCAAGGAGCATCCATTTGTTCGTTTGCTGTTACTCAACTGAATGTTTCATTACTTTTCAAACTATAAAAAGCAAAACCAAACTAGACACACATGGCATATTCACTGTGAATGCAGATCTGCACAAGTAGTGTGTGTGTGTGTGTGTGTGTGTGTGTGTGTGTGTGTGTGTGTACACCAACAGGCAGACTTTTCTCTTCATAGTTAGATAGATGTTGTGTTCAGTGATGGATAGTGTGTCCCGAGGTCATATCTTAAACTATCATTCACGTACTGCTGAGTCATAACCAAGAACAGAGCTGAATGCTGAATCCATCAGTAGACACACACACACACACACACACACACACACACACACACACACACACACACACACACACACACACACACCACACGCAAACAGAAACAGAGTATTTTTACAAAATTCAGTATGCACAAGTTTAAGATGGATTTACAAATGGCCAGATGTTTTAATCATCAGTTTACTGGAATCATGCAATAACCTTTTGTTTTAAATTAAAGCCACAAGGTAGCAGACAGAAGAGCATTAACCCTGGTGAAAACAGTCACACCTTGACACTGAACCCTTAGCTGCTCCAGGCATGCTGTTCTGTAGGTGACCCTTACCCTGAGGAAGGCAGAAAGACAAAGATCGATAAAGTGATTGACAGGATGTCTGATCGTTAGGATGTTTCGTGGGGAGGAGTTAAATGAGAACAAAAAAAAAAATCTATAAACTTCTACTGGGGTGTGGACTGGCAATATGAATTAGTCCATAAAATCTTCAATTTGTCAAACACTTTGGCCAAAATTATCTTGTGCCAGAGATTTCTATGAAATGTGGTACTAATGATATTCATGGTCCCCATGCTATAGTTGGTGTATACTTGGTGACCAGCCTGACTTCTAAGCCAATCCTTTAGTTTTACAATATACTGTATGCTCCCCAGAAGATAAACCTTTAATATTTTGGACACTTTCCTGTGGTGCCACAATTCCATACAACCACAAAGACCCTGTCAAACAGTGACACGTAGTTTACATATTCATGCTCCTCGTAACACCAACCTTGCCTCAATTCTCCTGAAGGTGGCTCCAGATAAAAGCCCATGTGCACAATATCATTGAAATAAAAGTTCTCATCGTAATGTGCCTGTTTTTTCCCAAATTATGTACAAATTATTAGGCATTCTATTATCAAATGGCTTTAAAAAGATTGCATATAGCTGCTGCTGTAAAAGGAGGATTCCCCTGGACCCCACCTAGGTTTAGGCTGAGGCCCGAATGTTTACAACGTCTGACTGTGCAACTGCTTCTGGTGGTTTTACCTCCATCTGCTTAATTAGCTGTACGTCCAAGCCACAGCTTGCTTTGTATTGAGCCCACTAGCCAACCAAACTTTATGTTAATTGATGATTTTTTTTTTTTTTATGTATCCTTCTAGGGCAGTTTATGTGATAAAGGACCTGTTCATTTGTATTCACCATTTCTAATCATTGCTCTGTGGGTATTGAAAGTGTCCCTGTGCTTTCATGCTGGTGACGATCACCTCCCTGGGAATGTAAGCAGCATGGACTCCCCTCCTGCTGCCTTTTAGGCTTTAGTCCACCTGTAAGTATTCAAGCTCACTGTCTTAGCTAGCAGCAGAACTCCAGTCAAAAAAAGTCAAAGGTTTCTGTTGGACATCAACAATATATGATACATGTTATGCATAACATTTGGTGTTGAGTAAGTTTCTTAGCCCTTTGAGTGATGAATGTAGATTGTGTCAGAGGTGATTTGTAATTAAGTGGAAAGACATTTGAGGGCGTGATTATCATTCATTCTACTTGCTTATGACTAGAGTGATTAATGTAGCAATTTATGGTGCAGACCTGACTCAATTCATTACATAGCCCTATTAATGAGAAAGAAAATTAAAATGTTTAATTAAAACACATTAGAGACATTAAAAGTTTTAAGCTGTGTAATGTGTCTCTGGACAATAAGAATCTTGCTACATATATAGCTGACATCAGCACGTTCCTGTAGAAAGTGTATAATTTCAAACAGTTTACAGCAACAATAACAAAAAAGGAAACAAAATGAATTGTGATTTGAAATACTCCTATTGAACATTTTAAAAGCTGGGAAGCAAAATGGCACAATGTGAGATTTGACACCATTGAATCCGGGTCTGACTTTTGCATTTCCCTGTTTCGAAAATATATAAAATAAATAGATATTGGCTGCTCATTTTTTTAAGAAATTAATTACAATTAAGTCTTGACAGTCCTATCACTAGGTTTTCCCACAGTGGTCATTGCTGCTTGGCATCATGTTAAATTATGCAACACATGTCATGTTGATGTGAAACATTTTCCCAACCCTAACCCAGCTCCAGTTCTTTATTGAAACACAAATATTAACAGATTATTTGTACCATTGGCAGATTAACAAAGCCTGCAGGGATGCTGATAGAAGACATTTATTGTCATTAAATGACCGGCTTTGCTCACTAGATGTCAACAGCAAAATATTCCTGCAATACATTTAGAACCCACCAGCTGTCCAAAGTGCATGAAATAGTGCAGACTCTTGTTGAAACTGGTCAGCAGGGATAGTCACTGGTTTACTTATGTACCAACATTTTAGCATCTAGACAACCCTAAAAGATGAATGCTCATGTTCGGGGTGGCTGTGGCTCAGTGGTAGAGCGGTCGCCTGCCAATTGGAAGGTTGGTGGTTCTGGCCCTGCAGTCCCAAGTCGGAGTGTCCTTGGGCAAGACACTGAACCCCGAGTTGCCCCCGATGCTGTGCCATCGGAGTGTAAATGTGTGTGAGTGTTTATCTTTATCTGATGAGCAGGCGGCACCTTGTGCGGCAGCCTCGGCCACTGTGTGTGAATGATGAATGTAAAAGTGCTTTGAGTAGTCGTTAAGACTAGAAAAGCGCCATATAAAACAGTCCATTGACGTCCATTCCTGGATCTGGTCAAACTTGACAATCTAGAGTAGTGTAGAGGGCAGTTTGCTAAAATGTTTGAAAATTGTAAGGAATAGCTGCAAAATAAAGGGTGTCATTCATCTGCAATGACATCAGACATCACAGATAGAAAATAATAATCACAGAAAAATTCTGAGAAATGTCAGGGTTGGGAGTCACAGAGTATTGATGAATGTGCTGTATGGAAATTGATGTAGCAATCAACAACTACTAAGAATGCCCTGTGCAAATGAAAAGAGAAGCAGTGAAGAAAGGCATGTGTACAGAGGCTTTGCAGATTGTATGCAAGTCAGGGATTTCTATGTGATCTCAGACTCATGTCCTTCCTCCACAGACAGGCAAATCCCTCAGGAATTCCTGGCTTCACTCAAATAGTCTCAAACAGCAATGGTGGGAGGCACTTGAGGGAATAGGCCTTGCATAGTTGTTTATGGGAAGACAGTAATACTAAAAATGTATACGGACCACAGTAAAAAAAAAAGAAAAACTCTACTTGCACATTTACAGTATCATTGCAATTTAACAGTTATATGCTTGTAGCAGAAGTGGGGCTAACATTAATTACTTAACAGAGCTATATATATATAAAATCTATAACAATACATGACTCAAATTGATAAGACAGTAGGTGGTACATTTCTGATTTGCACATATCCCCAAAACTCTAAATCTTCATAGAAAACTGAATGCTCTGTTTGCTGGAACAGTTCTAATAACATTCATCCAGAGTTCCAGCAAATTATCCCCTTCAATACGTATTGTAACTACAAACTGAATGAATGGAGAAAAATAATTTATTACATGGGACATGAGGGGTATATTAAATGGTTTGATTAAACTACAAAATATATTTTTTGTCAATTATACATACTGTAGGATCTTCTTCTGATCTGACGCCTCTATTGAGAGGAAGACATCTTCCTCCTACCCCCCCCCGTCAACAATCTGTGAGTGTATAGATGAGCAGGTGAGCCACTGTGAGTTAATGGACAGAAAGTTCACTTTGTTATGCGTGGATTCAGTAGGCTTCAGGAAAGGCGACACAAAGAACATTGTTATTTAGTAGCAACATGTTCTGGTATCACTGAGACATTGAGAGGCACAAGGACATTCACGTCATTGGGTTCCAGTTTGCTTTAACAAGTGACATTTAGTGGGAGGCAGGATATGGCTCTCAAAAGTAATTGAATAACTTTACCAATTACTGCATATAATAAGTTACTAGGGAAAGTAACTTTGTCGTTCCTTTTAAATATCTGCTTTTGTTATTGCATGCTATATTATTTTAGTGTTGACTAGACAGTAGGCTTTAGTAGTAGAAGACACAGCACAACGCTGTATGTACATGCTAACCTAGCTTTGCTGCCATTATTAAGAAATGATCATATCTGATGAGATCAAGTTTCTTCAGTTTATTTTAGAAACCACTACTGACTGACATTAGATATTAACATGGGTGGTGATGGCGCAGTGGATTCAACACATGGTGTGGGAGATCTGGGTTCAATTCCCACTGCGATATATCAACTAATGTGTCCCTGAGCAAGACACTTAACCCCTAGTTGCTCCAGAGGTGTGTGGCCTCTGACATATATAGCAATTGTAAGTCGCTTTGGATAAAAGCGTCAGCTAAATGACATGTAATGTATTGTAATAACAACCCAGTAAAAAAATCGGGGGAATAGGCTGCACTTGTCTGCTATGATCAAGACGAAAGTAACGAGTATCCAGCCCATTTCAGTAATTGTAATTGTGTTACTTAATTTGAAAAAAAACAATTAGTTATGTTTCTAGTTATCACCAAAAGCAGTCAAATTACAGTAACACGTTACTTTGTAATTGCAATACCGGCTGCTGTTAAAGCCAGTCGCATCATAATTTACTCGCGTTACTTCATTGGCAAACCACAGCTCTGAAATTAAAGTAATTTCTCACAACACACTGATCGGGTGTTTAATAGGTCCAGGGTGGCATTAAAATCCTAACACAATCTAGTCAAAGTTATAATAAAAAAGCCCACAAAAGAACAAGGTCAAAACTATGCAGACAGCAACCCTGGTCTTTCATTCCAAAAGCCAATCTTGAATTTATATAGCAAAGACACTACCGAAGCATCCTGTATTCATGGGAGTTGGCTGTTTAATTTCCCCAAACAAGATAAAACAGAGTTGATTTATCAAAAGAGATCACATTTCTCATCAATGGAAGTTTTTTTATGAGGGGCCAAAGCACCAATCACACAACTTCGATCACATCCAGTCTGTGAATGTGATTTATTACCGAGGATTATATTGCAGTTCAACACAAAACCAGTGGTGATCTTTAGCTTCCTCCCACATGAAGACGGATGACTGGTAGTCACATAGAACTGATTTAGTACACTGGTCTTACATTTTATTTCATGGGTTTTATGGAGAGATATTTAGGAGCCACGCCTGTCATCTGGTCCTAATCAGTGCGGCTTGGGGTTTAATACAGTCAGTTAGACCAAGTCCTCCACTTTTACCACAACATTTCTCATGCCTGTTAAATTAAGTATGGGAACGGAGGGGAGCAGGCAATGAGAAGTGTTTGACAGAGTGTGCTTTTGTGCATGTGTGCATGCATGCGTATATGTAACCAAATGGGAAAAAAGTGTGTGACGGGAAAAAAAGAAGTGGCCCTCATTCATAAAGACATGAGCGGTGTTAAAATCATACAAAATCCTTCTGTCCCTTCTTAATAGCTCCACAGACCTCAGTGTCCCACGTCAGTGATGGAGTTCAACACAAAGTTCAACTTGAAAGACACTTCACTACTCACACTGAATGCAGGATGGAAGATTTATTACAAAGTTCTAAATGTTAGAGGATGGAAGATTTTTCATGTGTTACTTAATCAGTTTTTAAGTAACATTTTTAAATTTTCTTTCAAGGTTGCACAGTGTTCAATTTGATGATGTACAGATATTAGGTTTGGGTTTATATGAAGAAATATATGCATAGTATAATATAAAATTGTATAATTGTCCGGATGTAATTTCAAATTTGATGAATAAGAGCACATTTTTAAGGGCTCAAAACTGCAACATTTTCACTGGCAATTAAAGGCATGATTTAGTGCCATTACAAAGGTCATGGAAAGCATTTAATTTGCTGATCCCTGCAGCTACATTGTCGTAGTAACACTGATGCAAGGACACACAGACACTAACTTTATTCAACAAGTTAATTAAAATCACACAATCAGAAATGTGTATCTCCGGAGGATGAAAGAAAAGCCTATTGTATAAAAAAGGAGAGGTAAAGTAGGACCACAGTCCTTTAGTTATTATATTTTATTCCAGAACTACATGATTTTGGTTCATAGTCAAATTATATTATAAATCCTTTGAGCGAGGCTTTAATTTCATCCTGCAATTTGTGCAGTAATGACAAGTAATAAAGATGTAATTTTAGAAAAAGAGGCAAGGGTTGCTGTTCACTAAATTAGAAAAAGCTATACAGTACATTGTGCAATGGCTGGATACAGGAGTTCATGCTGTAAGAATAGCAGAAGTAAAAACCAATTAGATTAGTAAGACGTAGTATGGCTTATCGAAAAAGGCTAAATGGTAATGTTAATGATGGCGTATAATAAATGCCTGGACGGGCGTGGGAAAGACGTGGGAGAGGAACTTCTGTGGAAAATGTGGGCGATACAATAAACCTGCTAAAAGGCTGCACATGTCTCCCTTCTGTTGGCTCTATGTGAAATAAGATTTGTTACACTTTTTCTGCAGTGTATTTTTTTCCTCTTCTGACTTCATCTGTGTTTGATCATTCAGAATATATCTTCCAAAAATACAACATTACATGAGTTTTGTAAAGGTAATAATTACAGGGATATTGACTACAACATATTATATAGGAGATTACATTAATTAATATGCCTCCATGTACAGTACACTTCAGACATGGGGGACTCGAGAATTTTAGGATGTGCTTGATGTTGCTTGATAAACATTCATAAAAGACTCAACTTGACATTGACTTGATATTCATGACTTAAGACTTAGACTTGAGTCAAATGACTTGAAATGACTTGATTTTCTGTTTAATAAATATATATATATTTTTCCGCTCTGATATTGAGGAGGAGTTAACTTTACGATTTTAGTGCTATTGCATGCGCGGGAACCCGTTCATATGATGACGCGGCACGCGGCGGCAGACCTGCAGTAAACAAGATTGAAAATAATAAAGTTTGGCTATAAGGATTACGCATCTGACCAGGCTAAGAAGAAACGAACTGTCTGCAGTACAACAATTTCCGACGTCAACCACCACCACGTCGAATGTCATCAGACACTTCAAATCGTGAGAGATTCGGGTTCCAGTCCCCATATTCAGCTGAACCACTATGGACGTTTGTGATGGACAGAACTCCCTTCAGTTTTGGGCCATGAATAAGCACACCCTCCCTCTTTGTTCACGGTGGCGGTAAGAGCGAATAAAACTAGGCACACACATACATACATATTACACACAACACAAACTGCACTCTCTCTCTCTCTCTCTCTCTCTCTCTCACACAGACACACATACACACACACACACACACACACACACGCAGATGTAAGTATGTGAATAAAGCTAGGCACACATACACACCCAACACACTCTGCACTCTCACACACCCGCACATGCACATACACACATTCACTCACTAATATCAATAACTTTTCACTCATTCACTCTCTCACACGGGCACACATTCACTCACAAATACACTGACGAATACTAACATATGCTATCCTTTCCATGTGATACATACACTCAGTCAATCTCTCCAAATAACTCAAAGGTGGTGGGATTCAGCTACTCTTAAACTCTTTAAGAGAAGGAAAGGTTAAAGGATGTGTTTCTGTCCCATAAAAGTGAGGCAAGTTTGAAAAATATTATTTGACTAGAAACCATTATACCTCAATTGTTTGAATGAATTTCATGATTTGATGTCACGTTTGAGGCATATTGAACAAATATGTATGTTGATTTATTGTTGGCCTAATATCAGTTTTAGGCTGTGCTTTTATCTGTATAAATTTAAACTGTTCAGATGTATGTGGCTTGAACGCAATGTCTTTTGAATATTGAGTAGGAAAAAATGCAAATAAAACTCCAGCAGTTCATAACCACTGTCTTTAGCTTGTTTAAAAATGGAAACTTTTGTATGACTTGCTTGATTGTCACAAAAAATTACTTGGACTTGCTTGAGACTTGAAGGTTAAGACTTGAGACTTACTTGTGACTTGCCCATGTGTGACTTACTCCCATCTCTGGTACACTTTCAGTAATTGTGTATATTATATTATATATATATATATAATGATATAGCAATGGGTTATAATTATATGGGTGCAAACAATGTTATGTTATGTGAAGTTGACTTTGTATTTCAAGACCAGACACAAAAGCAGTTAAAGGAAAAAAAAGCGTTTGGAAATTCAGTCCAAGAACAAGCAGAGATATCCAAAAAACAGTAAGCTAATACGTACTAAAAAAATAGGGGCAAGATAAAAAACCAAGATTAAAAATACACGAGAGATAATACTGCAACGTTAGCATGGGCGAGACACGAGGAAATAATGGGAGGAGAGAGGAAACTAAAATGTTTTTAGAGGCATGAGACGGCCTTTCCTCTGAAGTGTCACGTGAATACGTCAGCTGTGTGGGTGGAGTTGGCAAAGGCTTTCAGCTGCACGGCTTCAGGGAAGGCTGCTCTCGTTTATCCTTGGTCATAGCTCCTCGGAGATCCCTTCTCGCAACACATTCTCATAAATGGGCTTGTACGATATTGTACGAAAATGTAAGCCAACGATACATATGATATCTTATGAAAATAGGTGACTGCCGGCTGGTCACGTGACGTTGGCTACAGAGCTCTGTGATATGTTGCCGTATCAGCGGCAGTTGCTAGTTGAGTTGGGTACAGCGCACCACGAGCTGCCGGTCGTTTCGGCAGACACAAGTCAAGTTAAGGCACCAAAACAACTAGTTAAGTTTTGGAAAAAGATTGTGGTTTGGATTAAAACCCGAGGAACATGTATTTCCTGGGTGAAAGTCTGCTCCACAGCTTGAAAGCGCTGTGTTTTATAACCCAACCTGCTCCCAATTCATAGCATTCTTATACAGCGGTAGTCACTGTGGTGCATACAGCAAAAAAAGACGTGGAATGCTTCCAAATTACTGTGCATTACATTAGGTAGCTTTTTTGTATGAATGGTTCATGAGAACAGCCTGGTCTTCGATCCTCGCTCCTTGGGGCAGGAATAAAAGCTTTAGACGGCCTTCACGAACGAGGGCCAGAACAATTTCTGGTTCAAGCAAGGAGGGAGGAGCTATCAAATAAGTGAAATGAGATACAGCCGTAGACTAAATACATTGGGGAGGAAGGGATAATGAGGGACGTGAGATTAATCAGGGCGGGGTAGGCAATCACACAGGCAGGAAAGACCGTGGCAGGAAGGGTGCCCGAAGTATTGGGATGTGACATTTCTGCTTAATTTGTTGACACTGTCAGCAGTGCATTTACATAACTACTTACACTAAAGGCATGGCTTTCATTTGTTGCTATATGTTGTAATTATTAATTTATAAATCCCAAATTGCAGTTTTTCTTTGTTTTTACAACATTCAGTCAATGCTACAGCAAAGAAAATATCACTAACTTTCTCCACAGGGATTTATAAAATGTGATCCTTTTTTTGCATAATCTTATCGTATTGCAAGAGGCACTTGAAGGATAGTAGTCGGATTATTAAATAGAGTAGAGAAAAGAGAACACAAACCACTTTGTGTTCTCTTCATTTTTCTTCACTTCACATTTGGTGAGATCTCAGTCCAGAACGTGTATGGTCCAGTAGGTCTTTAGTAATGATGCAGACCTATCAGTAAGCATTCATTCTAACAGCGAATAACACAGTTAACCAGTTTTCATCAGAATTCCATTCAGAAGACAAAGAAAGCCGATAGCCTGACTGGCAAGTCAACAAAACGGTTGGCTGAGGATGGTTGAGCACAGCTGAGCCTTTCATGATCACAGCAGCGACAGCAAATCAGATTTCCACACTGTCATGTTAACCACCTGTTGGGCCTTTGTTTCATAAAAGAAATGCTAAAGTGTACAGGGTACAAGAAGCTGAGTGAAGTCATTCAAATCATTCCAGCTCTGCATAACTTTTGTTATCAATGTGACATGAATAAACTGCCAGGAGTATGGTTGCTTTATGGAGAGAGACAAAGTGAAGGGCAGCTTTTATTTTATTTTTCAGTAACCACTTTCAACTCTGCATGTCTCTTTTGCTGCTGAAGAAGTCAAAGAAAAAGAAAACCCAATCTAAATGCCCTCAAATTGTGTTTGCGAAATTGTCAGTCACTCCTGGCTCCTCTCAGTTCATGCCTCCATGCTATTTAGCGCACTTCCTTCCTGTCTCAGACACACTGATCACCCAGAATGCACAGACCACCTGAGGCCCTCTCTGCTGCACAACGCTTTAGCTACGATCTTAGCCATGGTGGTGCCATGAATGATTTCATTTCTACTAAGTGAGTTTGTTTCCTTGTGTTTCACATTTAGCTGTTTTTTTCCACCTTCATGTATTCGCTGTGCTCCACCTTGTCTAAATATTATACTGTTATTAGTCTCGCATTGTCAGAACTTCCATCACAGCGCTGCGGAGGGACATCCGGCAGAATTTCCGGCGGCACCTGAACAATCCTGGAAATGAAACATCGTCGATATAGACTATATTGTTGATTAATTCTTAAGAGCTTATATTTGTTAGGGACACCCTTTATTCTCCTGGAGACATTTCACTGTACCACAGAAACAACAAATCCTCCAAACCATACAACAATATATCTTTATATTCCTATCCTCTAATATGACCCCCAGGAGCGTTTTCCGTTGTAAACAACACAACGTAACGGTTACGGTTTCAGACACGTCGATAAAGTGAAACGGTCACAGTTTGGTTAGGTTTAGGCACAAAAACTACTTAGTTAAGTTAAGGAAAAGATTGTGGTTTAGGCAGTGCTTAATTTGTAAAGTGGGAGGTCCCGGAGCGCAGAGGGGAGGTGGATCCGGCGAATCAAAACGGGGGTTGGAGATAACGAAACCAAAAAAGAATTACACTGCCTACGTAGCTTCTCTGACTAAAATAACCTAAACAATGCTGTGTGGACATTAGGGCGAAAAAAAATAAAAAATACACTATATATTATATATATATATATATATATATATTATATACTATAATATACGTACAATCGTTTTCACAAGCAGCAATTATCCATTGGACTATTAAATTAACCAAAAAACCCACGTGGTCTCCACATTCTTGATCGGCAGAAACGTTGTTTGCTTGTTTGGGATCCGACTGGCCAGCGTATTTCAAAAAGGTAAGAAAACTTTGTTGTCTTTTTGACATTTTTCCCCTGAGTGAAATGAGGCAACACGTTCAAACACTCATCTCGTAAAATATGGACGCTTGGTCAGGTGCCTTTGTCGTTCTTATTGACGCTAAAAGTCGCCTTTAGCACTTTAAGTAAACGCGCTTGGTCGGGACTATTACTATCCCTTTTGACGCAGTTATGTTAAGGAAAAGGTCGTGGGTGGGCTTACGGTTCCGTGACATGCCGGAAGAACGGGACGGTTGGGTTTAGGAAAGGGTCGTGGGTGGGCGTACGGTTCTGTGAGACGCGGGAGGAAAGAAAACAATGACTATAGCAAGCGTGACAAGCGGGAAGCAAACCCTGCTCTCCTGGGTGAAAGTTCTGTGTTTGACCCATGCACCACCCCAACCAACCTCCTTACACAAAAATTCGCCCTTACATACTACTCGCTAAATCCTATCTAACTGCTGCTCTCCCCGGTGTGTTACACAAACACACTGAAAGACATCTTTTTCGTCGCATCAGACGCTGACAGCCACTGACAGCCACTGTCCAAACGTCCTTATTTTACGAGTTCGGAATGAGAACGGGTTGAATGAGGCTATAACAGCAATCTCAACCAGCACAAGCGCTTGTGTCACTTGAAGTGCAGCGCTGCGCTGTTCAAGTGCCTCCCCTCCCTCCGTCTGTCCCTCTCCCCACTCCGTCTTACCCTGAAAATTCACCTCAAAACGCATTGAAAATACAAACATAAGATTTTTGTGGAACTTCAATGGGGAATAAAGACTAACAAGTGGCGTTTTCTATGTCTTTACACACCAGAAACGTGTCTGACGCGGTGTTGATGCTGCTAGCCTTGTCTGTACACATGTTCGTTTCCCATTGATAAAATGAAATACCATGTTAAACATAAACATCTTTTCCTATTCTATTTTGCCTGGAAACGCTTCCAACACGCTTGCGTGTCGCGTGAAAAATAGGCATTGGTCCTATTTCTAGCATGCACGCGTTTTCGGCGAGGCTCGAGCCGCACCTAAGTCGTGCGTGTCACGCAGGCAGTGTGTAAGCTCTAACCTGTTAACATGGGAGCCGAAATAAAAACGGACACGCTCACACCACACAGCCAGTGTGTAGCCGGCCTTAGAGGAGCCAAGAAAGTACTGATCTACTGAAGTACACCAACCAATGTTCCCACAGACAAACATTTCTGTCTCCCCTGTCGTTCACCTTTTTTCATATCTTCTCACCCATACCTCACCGTGTTACCACCTCTGCTTCAGCTGCCTGAAATGTTATCAGGGCTACAAGCAAGCAGTTGAGAGAAGATAGTTTGACAGATAACCTCCTCCACTTTCAATCTCCCTTGTTCTTCTCTGTATCGTCTCTGTCGCTTAAGACACCATGGTTGATGCCGTGGGGAAAGTTACCTCTGCAATCAACATTTCACCTCTCCCATCCTCGGTAAATCCAATCCTGCCCATCTACACCAGCCTATTCCTCCCGCTTCACATTCTGCCAAACAGTTTGGCACCTATTTTGAGGAAAAAGCCTGACAACATCCAAAGCTTCTTCCCCTAGCCACCCTTTCACTTTTTCTCCAATTTACTCTCTGTCTCCTACTCTAATCTCCCTGGCACTGACTTATTGTCTGTCTTGGCTCATCCCAGATGCAGTCTGCTCGCAGCCGTTCTTGTGCAATCATTTAACCTATCTTTTTCCTCCTCATATGCACTGCTGCTCCTCATTCTTGATAACCTGGAGATCTCTTGGGATATGTACTCAAAATTATGTTCCATTCAGGGTGCCTGTGTAGCTCACCTGGTAGAGCATGCACCCATATATAGCGGTTCACTCCTCGACGTAGAGGCCGCGGGTTCGACTCCGAACTGCGGCTCTTTGCTGCATGTCGTTTGACCTCTCTCTCTCCTTTCATGTCTTCATCTGTCCTATACAAATAAAAGCCTAAAATGCCCCAAAAATAATCTTTAAAAAGAATTATGTTCCATTCACATGCTGAAAGAAGCTGAATTTTAGTGACTTTTCCTTGCTGCAACTTAGTTGTTAAACAAATTATCCCTGCCAAAGAGGTTACGATTAGCTTTGGGGCTAATACTTAGTCAACCAATATACCATGTACCTCTTGGCAGCAACTACATCTTCGCTGTGGAATACTTTGTAATAGTTAACTGTCAGCATCTGACAATAAGAAAGCTGGGTTTACACTGCCAATTGGTATACAGTATAGCATTTATTTGACATAATATAATTATAAAGACCAGATTTTTCCAACATTGTTGGTTGATTGTTTCGCAAGGTAAGTCCATCCTGCTCTATGATTTCTTTGATATAGGCAGATTCACCCATCTCACTTTTGAATAGAAATAAATCCTAAGGTTCCGACTTGACAGGGTGCAGAAAAACAGATGCCAAAAAGTGCATAGAATCACACTCTTTTTCTTCACACTTCCTCGTACCTTGTCTCACTTAACCTTCTGTCAACAGTGCTGCAGCAATCTTGATAAGTTGTTGTGTTCACTCCATTTACAAAACCACAGATTGTTTGGGTGTCTACAGTCTGACAGTTAAATTTATCTGACAAATGTCTCTCTGTATGGCTCCCGCTCGTAAATAAATGTACGTTCTGCCTGTCTCTCTTTGCCAGACTGCAAAGTCACTGCTGGTCTATTCAAAACATTGCTATCAAAGTCAATCACTCTGTTATTGTATGAAATATTCTCACTTCAACTTTATTTATTGGTCTGTCACAATTAGTTGATACCAAACTTATAATGTCTGTATGAGTGTTTAATTAGATTCATGGTAGTATTATTAATAACATACCCTTCAGTGCATCTAGCTCACAAAACATACTGAAGCACTTGCACAGTAACACTATTTAAGACATGTTGCCATCATGCCAACATATGCAAATGAGTAAAACATTTAGGTCCTACAAAACAGCAGCAGCATTACCAGTGCTTGTCATTCTATTTATGCCTTTAAATAAAGAAACAATATACATATAATTGTGACCGACAAAATCAAGACATTGAATTGAAAGTAATCACATGAATTGACAGCCATCAAAAGCGTTCCTTACTGAGCATCTGTAACTGAGGCATTCTCCATTCTGTAAATCTGATGCCCATCTGAGGATACAAGATACAAGAGCAAACTAAAAACTTGAAACAAATGTTCACCATTGATGGAATAATGCTTAAAATGTAAAGAAACCATTGGATTAATCACTGTACAACCAGTCTGCATTTATCTATAAATTAGTGGTTATTATGCTGCTTTACACTGTGTAAATACCTTCAGTTCATTATATCCCTACTTCCATCTGAAACAAATGATATTAAGACGTTATTAATAGGTTTGAACTCGAGGCCATCTTGCATTGGGATCACACCAGCCACAACGCCAAATCAGGCCAGGGTCGTAAAGTGTGTTTGGGACGACTTCTCACCCCCTTTCATTTGGTGCCCTTACTCGGACCACAGCCATCTTTGAACTCGGCCTTCATTTTGATCTAGAACTACAAACCTAACCTACCACAAGCTTCATGACTGCATCTTGCACGGTTGCGATGCTATCGCGGTGCCAAAAATGGTCACAGATGGACAGACAGACAGACAGACACAAAAAACACCTGGCAAAATTCTCAAAACTGCCTCTGCGTCTGTGGTAGTTCCTGCTAGAGTTGGTGTCTTCAGCACCACATTTTTTCATGAAGAGACACACACCCCAGAGCATGTGAGCCGAGTGGAGTAGT